>NC_133374.1:25199808-25220785 GCF_049309525.1 Garra rufa
AGCCCCTTTAAAATGGTTTACTAAAGCCTTCAATATACAAGTTCATATCAAGAAATGTTCTGTTCTGTTCTGGACAGTTTGTTTGTCTTTTTATCCGCCCACTGAAATAGCTCCTAAGAAAATCAAAATGTTAAGCATTTTCACTCTGGCAATGCTCAGTTTCACTCTGTATATTTGAATGATTTGTGTTTTGCTAAACTTTTAAATGTAATTTTCCTTTCATCTCATTTTTATTTTTCTATCACCATTTCCCCTTAGGGACGCCTTATAAAACAAATGTATAGTTTTAAACAAAAGCAAAAAAACAAAACAAACAAACAAACAAACAAATATATCTAAAAATACTACATAAATAAATAAATAAATACACACACACACACACACACACACACACACATATATATATATAAATAAAATGACTGTTGGGTTTACATGTTTTATGGGGACATTCCATAGGCGTAATGGTTTTTATACTGTACAAACCGTACTTTCTATCGCCCTACACCTACCCTACACCTAAACCTAGCCCTCACAGGAGATTGTGCACACTTTTACTTCATCAAAAAAACTCATTGTGCATGATTTATAAGCCTGTTTCCTCATGGGGACCTGAGAAATGTCCCCACAAGGTCAAAATCTACTGGTATTCCTATCCTTGTGGGGACATTTGGTCCCCATAACGTGATGAATACCAGGTACACACACACACACACACACACACACACACACACATATATATATATAAATAAAATGACTGAAGTTTGGTCAGTTTGCTTGTCTATTTTTATTCCACCCACTTGTTTTGCAAAACTTTTGCATTTCCCCTAAGAAACTTTGTGTTTGCATCTAAATGTAATTTCCTCCCATCTCATGTTTTACCATCACCATTTCCCCTTAGGGACTCCTTATAAAGCAAATGTATACAGTAGTTAAAATAGCAATAGTAAAAATAATTATGTTTTACATAAAAATACTTTAATAAATGATTTAATAAAAAAATACACTTATAAAGTGTTCTATTTGATACATCCTTAAAAACAGGTATGACTGTTCAACTTTTAATCCATGAATCAAATTTTAAATATTTGATAATATATTTAAAAAAAAGTATTTTCTATAATAAAAATATAAAGTTTTTTAAAGCATCATATTGTTTCAAACCCCTTAAAATAGTTTGCTAAAGGCTTCAATAAACCGAACGACAAAATAAATAAATAAATAAATAAACATGTCACATCAAAAAATGCTTTAGTAGAGCTGTTTTGAAATAAATGTGGTCAGTTTGTTTGTCTATTTTTGTCCATCCACAATAAATAAATAAATCCTAACAAAAAAAATACTCTGTATCGCTCACATACTCCGGTCTGATAAAGTTGCAAACACTGTAAAAAAATATTTTTAGAGTATGTTTTACAAGAAATGACTATTTCAGTCTTTCTACTTCAAGATTTCACGTTTGTATTACTTAGTACAGTTAAAGTTTGAATAGAAGAACTTTTGGAACTCCACTCGAAGATCAGAACTAACGATCTAATACTATATGATGAAGTTCTGGTGAGTTTCATTTAAATGAGCAAACTCCAAAATCACGCTCAAAGTTCAAGAAGTCAAAGCTCTAATTGAGCAACTCCATCAGAAGTTTAAGACCTTTGATGGTGCGTTTTAAGAGCCTCCTCTTAATCCCAACCCTGAACCTGGGAAGCATTTGTAAGTCTCCTTCCTAAGAATAATGATGAGACCAGCTTGTTTTTGAGCAGAAAGATGGTGGGCGGGGAACGAGAGGCCTGATTTTCTTAGTGCTCGGACTGAATTGCAATTGATATGGGGAGTTTATGCACTATGCATCAAACAGATCTATGACTTCAGACTTAAGGTAATGCCGGAGGACTGTAATTTTTCTACATCAGTACAGTACGTCTGTAGAAGTCTGGGAGAATATGAAGGATATAAATCTCTGCAAAGCAAACCTGCGCATGAATGGGGCTCATTAGAGCGCATTATAAATTCTAAAGCATCAGAGTCCGTAAGAGGTTGACAGTGAGTGAATCTGATTGTTCTGCGTCCCAGCTGGCTTGAGATGCTCTTCAGCTGTCCTAGTCTGCTATCTGCTATGAAAAGAGAAGGGGTGCAGGAAATTACATGTAGCATGTTAGATGAAACAAACACAAATTGGATTGTCTTGCAAAATCGCATATATCTTCTTATATTGATGGAAATACAATGGGTAGAACATATTGTCTGTAATGAGGGTATATGGCCACTTAAGAACCCTTCTGTTGTCTTCGTTGTCTACCTGTTTTCCGAAAGGATTGCATTATAAATACTGCATTGTTTTTGGACAAGATTTTGTGACATTGTCAAAAATATCCAAATAAGCACATTTAAAGCTACAGAGCTCAATTGACATGGTGACAGGAATAAAATGCAATGACAGGAAAACTATATATATATACACACACTCCCGCTCAAAAGTTTGGGATCGGTAAGATTTTTAATGGTTTTTAAAGACATTTCTTATGCTTATCAAGGCTGCATTTATTCGATCAGAAACTGTAATATTGTAAAATAAATAACTTTTTTATGTGAATACATTTAAAATGTAATTTATTCCTGTGATACAAAGTTAAATTTTCAGCATCATTACTCCTGTCTTCAGTCCTACAATCCTTCAGAAATCATTCTAAGATGCTGATTTATTATCAATGTTGAAAACAGTTGTGCTGCTTAATATTTTGTTGGAATCTGTGATACTTTTTCAGGATTCTTTGATTAATAAAAGGTTAAAAAGAACAGCATTTATTGATAATAGAAAGGTTTTTTAACAATATACACTACTGTTAACAAGTTTGTGGTCAGTAAATGTTTATTCTTTCTTCTTTTTTTGGAAGAAATTAATACTTTTATTCACCAAGGATGTGTTAAATTCATAAAAAGTGATAGCATAGATTTACATTATTAGAAAAGATTTATATTTTGAATAAATGCTGTTCTTTTTAACTTGTTATTTATCAAAGAATCCTGAAAAAAAAAGACTCACAGGTTCCAGCACAACACAACACACAACTGTTTCAAGCAAAAACGCACTTAATTTTGACTTGTTTTTACTGAAAACAAGAAAATTATTTTTTACTTGTCTAGAAAATCCTTCTTGATTTAAGAATTTTTAGATATTTTGGCTGGAAACAAGACAAAAAAATTAAGTAAGAAAAGCAGTGAACTAGACAGTAAAGTTCTTGAAAAACTTTGGCTTAAGAAAGCCTAGCCTGAAAGTTTAAAGCAGTTGTATAAGCTTGAACTTTTAGATAGATTAGATAGATGCTGCTAGCATGTTTCAAGCATGATAAGCATGTTGACAGCATGTTATTCGAATGTTTTAAATGTGATTTAACATGTTGTGAACATAAATGAAAAAATCCAGCTAAAAAAACAACTAAACCAGCTGATTTCTGCTGAAAAAAATAAATAAAAAAACTGCTAAAACCAGCCTAAGCTGGTTGGCTGGTTTTAGCTGGTCATCCAGCCTGGCCTTAGCGGTCATAGCTGGTCTTCAGGCTGGTATTAGAGGGGTTTTGGCATGAAAGACCTGGCTGGAAGACCAGCAGGAACAACCAGCTAAAACCAGCTACTTCCAGCTTAAACCTGCTAAAACCAGCCAACCATCGTAGGCTGGTTTTAGCTGGTGGTATTTCAGCAGGGTAAGCAAAAACACGTTAAACACCATCTAAAACCAGCTAAACCTAGCTTATTTAGCAAAAATCCAGGTAAAAAACAAACAAACAAACAGCTGATTTAATTTAGCAGAAAAAACAGCTAAAAAGCAGCTACTTCCACCTCAAATCAGATAAAAAAAAACAGCAGATTTAAAAAAAATCTAAAACCCTAAAACCAACTCATTTAGCTGAAAAAAAAAAAAAAAAACACAGCTAAAACAACCAGCTGGTTGTCTAGTCTTAGTTGAATTAAAGGGAGAGTTCACCCAAAAAAGAAAATTTGATTTTTATCTGCTTACCCCCAGGGCGTCCAAGATGTTGGTGACTTTGTTTCTTCAGTAGAACACAAACGAAGATTTTTAACTCAAACCGTTGCAGTCTATCAGTCATATAATGGCAGTCAATGGTTACCATATCTTTGACAGTAAACAAAAAAAACATACATAGACAAAACCAACTCAAGAATGTTGCGGTGGGTCAGAGGTAAATAATTATACAAATACTGTTCAGTTTCTTGCACAGACCAATCGTTTTGTGTCTTAACACCTCAATGTATCGTCACAAGCCGCAGGGTTTATTTGGGTTTTGTCTGTGTATGTTTTTTACTATCAAAGATTTGGTGCCCTTTGACTGCCATTATATGACTGACAGACCACAATGGTTTCTTTGTTTGTGTTCTACTGAAGAAACAAAGTCACCTACATCTTGGATGTCCTAGGGGTAAGCAGATAAACATCCAATTTTCATTTTTGGGTGAACTATCCCTTTAAGCTGGAAATAGCTGGTTTGAGCTTGGTTTGTCTTTTAGAACAGCTTAAATACACAAAAAGTCTCACTTGACAAAAGTTTTAACCCCCTCAATCAAAGTATATGCGATTTTTGGTGGTTTTGATAGTCTGGTTTCCAAAAACTGTAAGTTGGATCAGTTAGTAAAAATATAGCATACCAAGTCAGACCAGTCTGAAAGTTTGCCCCATGTTTGGTTGTTGTAGCTTTAAAGCTCTAGGAGAAGCTAGGTGTTCATTTTGGCTCAGATCATAATAGTAGGTCAAATAGATCAGTAAGTTGGCTTTCTCAAGCCAACATAAGTGGTTTGAAACTATATAAAATATTATAAAGTGCCAAATATGATTGAAATAAATGAGAAATGGGACAAGTTGTGTCCCAAAGTTCTTTAATATTTAGGGGGAAAAATCATAAAAAACACATTTTCCTTTAGGTGAGACCTGTTGTACCCTAATAATGAAGTCATGAAATTTTAATGCCTGCAATGTGGGTTACATTTTACCCAAAGATCCCAAGTGAATAAGGAGAACAGAAAAATAACAGTATGCTATACATACAGTAGCCACTATAACATGACACTGAAACAGTCATCATCCTCTTGGCATTAATAGTATTATAATTTAGCTCACTTGAGTGTACAGAAAAGAAGTTCACAGAAAAAGTGACAAAAATATCTTTGAGCGAGGAAATGTAATTTGTAGCGAATATCATTAAGTCTTGAGAAAATGAACATGACAATTCCTCCGACCGTCACTGTTAAAGTCACTGTTTAATTCTAAGTTGCTCTTAAAAGGCTTATAGAGCAGCTCTAGCGTAAGTGACAGGAAATGAGAATAGCGGTCTGAATGTAATGTGATAAAACCTTAGCCGTCGCTCCGCAGCGGCAACAATAAACCGCTGCCGAATCATAATGCTAACATATAACGAAGCACACCGTGCAATATATCATCGGCCGGCATCCACAGGTGCATGCTATATACGCCAAGACACATTCACATTCTCGTGTCATTCTGAATGCACAGTGCCAGCCATCTGTGCTGAAGGGATAAAACTATGAATTGTTCAAGTGGTCATACTTTTCACAAACAGAGCTGGCAGCCCAGTAAACATTAGACAGAATAATACATTACAGCATTAAAGAGATTGAAGGCTGAGCATCCCTCCAGTCACATCCATAGAAATAATGTCAGAGCTTGCGGCAAGAACGCTCACTCTCCCTCTCTTTCTGTCTATCTTCCTCCCCTAAACCCCAGTCCGTATTCTGCCTTCCCCTCTCTCGCAGAACGTGCAGATCGGAAAAGGTATAACCGTCGCTAAAATATGCCCACTAGGAGAATTAGGTACCGCTGACACATTAATTAAATTAGATAAAGTCACGACAAAATCCCAACCTGACCTTTCATCAACGCCTTCCTTTCTCGTCGAGACGAGAATTATAACGCAACGTAAATGTGTTTCTAACTCTAACATTCAATCACCGTGTTTCTTTAAAGAAAGCGAGTGTAAAAATAACCTGCTTTCCCCTGAAGCTATGAAATCTTGGCCGAAAGGTCGAGGAGAACTGGAAAAAAGCATTACCGACATATGGCCATGCATAAATAAAGAACGAGCATTAATCCCAATAGCAAGCGAGAACATAAAACGTCTGTTTTCACAATGTACGACGCTGTTATCAGAGTATTACTTCAACATTTACTTGTCAAGAGGAACAAGACGTCTACAAATACTTCAAACGTCCTTGAATATTTACTCAAACCGCAGGATACGGGATCCTGCAGAGATCGCAAGGCGCGCGTGTAAATTGCATTTGAAATGTCCTGAAATACCTCTTCGATTACCATAGGAGTGATTCGTATGGAGAACGCTTCATAGGAGGTTATTCCCACACATTAGCTAAACTAGGTTCGGATCACGGGTCACACCGTCACTTAGCAGCTCATCAAGGCCCTTATTTAGAAGGAAAGGCGAGATTATATGCTTTGCATGCAGAGCGCCGTCGAGCTTCTAAACAATCTCAAGGCTGGAATCTAAACGGTCCGCTCTGAGGACTCTAATCAGCCTGACACAATTACACTCTGTCACTCAATTATTGAAAAGGACCTTGTCAACAATGCAATGCCTTGCTGCTCTTTTAAACGATAGGAGTCGGGCCGAGGTCCCTGATTATGAATTTGCATGGGGTTGCGGGGTAGTTTTTTGCGTAAAATCAAAATGTTCTACAAAAAAACAAAAACAAAAACAATGCAGGCTTTGGCCGGATTATGACATTTTTTGCTGGGAACATGAAAGAGAAGTCAGTACTGCTTACGTCTAACGTCTCTGAAGTAGATGGTCTGTCGGTTGGGGTTGAGCAGTTGGATGACGGAGTCGTCGTTGTTTTTCACCCGGCAGCTGATGATGGCCGTCTCGCCCTCGACGACTGAGACATTATTCGTCACCAGGTTCTGACCCTGCACTGTAACCCAGAGAAATCAAATTTGAGACTTACAATACAGAGCAACAGAGGTACAAATCACATTCATTTTCATCATCGTAATAAAATGAAAACCTTTCGAGAGAGAGCTTTGAAATGGTTGAGCGATGACATAAATCAGTGTGATTTTGACTCTTTTTGAATAATAAAAAAAACCCAACCTGATGAAGAACTAGTGAAGAACTACACTACCCATAATCCTGGAAAGAAATCCACCAATCAGAAAAAAATTAATACATTTCATATATTCTTATTTTATATTTACATTTGAGGTCAAAGGTTTACATACACCTTGCAGAATCTGCAAAATGTTAATTATTTTTACCAAAATAAGAGGGATCATACAAAAAGCAAGTTATTTTTTATTTAGTACAGACCTGAATACAACATTTCACATAAAAGATGTTTACATACTGTATAGTCCATAAGAGAAAATAATAGTTGAATTTATAAAAAAGACCCTGTTCAAAAGTTTACATACACTTGATTCTTAATACTGTGTTGTTCATGAGTCCCTTGTTTGTCCTGAACAGTTAAACTGCCCACTGTTCTTCAGAAAATTCCTTCAGATCCCACAAATTCTTTAGTTTTTCAGCATTTTTGTGTATTTGAACCCTTTCCAACAATGACTGTATGACTTTGAGATCCATCTTTTCACACTGAGGACAACTGAGGGACTATTACAGAAGGTTCAAACGCTCACTAATGCTCCAGAAGGAAAAGATGGATTAACTTTTGAAGAGAATGAAGAATTTATTATTTTGCCTAAATATCATATTTTTTTCATTTAGAACTTTGCCCTTCAGAAGCTACAGGAGATACTTACATGTTCACATGTTCATGTTTTATTACATAATACTTTGATTTCTTTTATGTTTGTTAAGTATACAGCCTCATACCTTGCACCTATTTCATATTCTTATTAGCTTTCAATTCAAGTTTGCCATGTTGTGATTCATTTCAGAGGCCACTGCGTTGGTTCATTGCTTTTTATTGCAGAACTTTTGAAATCCTTACGGAGAAAATGAATAAAAAAATCCACTTCCGGAGCCAAGGCCACTAAAAAAAGTGAGCATCACTGCCATACCTGAATAAGGTTATTACATTTGGCATGTCTTATCACAATCTGGATTGTAATTACAATGCATCCACTGAACACAATTTTTCTCATTTGGCTGTTGCCTTGCTATTCAGTCAGAGAGGCAATCATGACACTCTTTCTTTAAGCACAAAAAACCTCCGAAAATACTATTACAATTCAGATCCTGTTTCATTCTGCTCTTGTATCATGAAATTGTAAAAGTTGAGGCTGAAGCTGAATAGATGACTGCAATGATAATGCGAATCCTCATGAGGAATCCTTTGAATACTGATGTTTTTGCATAACGCGTGCATACATTTGGAGGGCGTAAGAGAAACGAAGAGTGACACTCAAATAAATGTAACAAGCAACAGCGTTTTGGAGAAGCATGGAGATGTTGTGCACGCCTGCGATGTTAAGATGTACCGGCTGGGTTCTCGCTTTGGACGTATTGATTTTACAGCGTTGTGTGTTTGTGGTGTGTGTGGAACACCCCAGCTACAAGACTGCAGCTCTCAGCAACCGAGAGGGGAAAGCTGGTAATTGCTGCTCACGGCAGAACTTTATCAAACCTCTCCATCTAAACACAGGCTGATGGAAGCTGGCAATCAACAGCGGCTCTCAACAGCATAATACCCGGACCCGAACGGCAAGCTCTGCAAACACACAGGCAAGCACAAAGTATCTGATACACTTCACTGCAAGCCAGTAACAGCTGATAATTAGAGGCTGCATCACTCCCTTATGGTTTACATTCAAAATGGGGATCCATTATACCTTGCAGGTGAAGACAGCAGAAAAGCAAAAGTCACCTTGCTCTATATTTATATCCGCAGAGCTGAGAGGCATAAAAAAATGACCAAAGAATGCTTTTAAACACTTTATCCTCGCACGCCGAGTAAAACACTACTTTTAGCGCCGCCGCGAGACAACACCCGATGCAAATTTGTATGGTTGAGCAATCAGACGCCTTTAAGCGCTCATGACATTTACAGAGACCCGAAAAACATCTTAATTTCCCCACTACAACAGTGGCCGACTCAGCCCCGCACGCCCCAGTCAAGAACAACAAATCGGCGTGGAAAAACAACACATTTCGCTTGTCCTCCCGAGTTGTGAACGTTAGGGATGATAAAGCATCGTCCACTCCATGAAGGAGCATTAGCAGACAGGCATGCTGGGAGTGTTTGTGAGACCATAGAGGTGCTGTGCTGCCTCAATCTGCGGCCATGGCCGACGCTAAACATCCGTGAAGCCAAGTTTCACGCTGCCACAATCACGCCAAACAAAAGAAAGGGAAAAAGCACTAGCTGGAAGGCCTGGCTGAAATAAGAAAGAGTTTCACTGCGTGTACATCTAGGAAATGTCACTTTAAATTCAGCTGTTTTGGAAATGTTATGAAGCTGTCATAAATGATATTAGGCTGTGGAAATGCATAATTTAGAAGGTTTTTACAGATTAATGCTGGAACTTCTATCCACCTTATTTTTCAATGCAGAAGTAAGCCGTTTTCTGTGAATGTGCAAGACTTCCGGTTCATTAGCCACTGTAGGGAAATAATGAGAAGAACAACAACGTGCAGTAAACTGTAAAACTGTTTGCACTACAAACCAGTGTGTCATAATTAAGGTAAAACATTAAAATAATATGGTAAGACACATCAATTTGCATGATAAAGCAGCAAAAAGAGCTGTTTTGTGCAGCTAAAAATACCTGGAGGCGGATGAGACCGGAAGCCAGACCCATAAGATTTACAAATAGCAAGAAAAACAATCAATAAATACTGTTATGTGGCTCTTTAATGTGTCGTGACAGATCGATGTAGTGCCTCGATTCAAGCTTATCTCTTCCTCTTTACTAGTCATAGCACGATTAAACATGAACATCAGAATCTTGTTTCAACTGCGGAAAAACTTCAATGTACACCATTTTTCAAGTTTAAGTCCACCAACGTCAATCTACACTTTCAAAAATAAAGGTTCTAAAAGGGTGTTTTTGCAGTAATGATATAGAAAGACCATTTTTTGGTTTCCCTAAAGAACCTTTCGGTGAATACGTTCTAAAAGAACCATTTCGAAGAACATTTAAAAAAAAAATCTAAAGAACTTTTTCTGCAATTGAAGAGTTCCATGGATGTTCAATGTTCTTTATAGAACCACTGATGCCAATAAAGTACCTTTATTTTTAAGAGTGTACTCTCCGGTCTGGTTTGTTTGGTGGATTCTGCGTTATGATTGGTCAAATCGTCTGTCAATCAAACTCCCTTCGAAGGGTCAATTCCAGAATATTCCAGAATAAACATTCTGTCATCATTTACTAACTGTCATATACTGTATCTTCTTTTCTTTTCATCATGACTTTTAACCTACTAGTCTCAAGGTGGTTTTTAGTGAATGTATGTATTGTTTTTTTTTTTTTTTTAAGAAGTCTTATGCTCAAGTAGGCTGCTTTATTGGTTTAATAAAAAAAACAGCATTATTGTGAAATATTATTACAATTTAGAATAAGGGCTTTATATTTTGATATATATTTTAAATTTATTCCTGTGAGAAAGTGTCACTTCAGTGTCACATGATCCTTCCGAAATCATTCTAATATGCTGATTTTATCAATTGTTCTCAGTTATTATTGGTGCTTGATTCTTATTATCAATGTTAAAAACAGCTGCTGAACATTTTTTTTGAAAACTGTGATCCATTTTTTCAGGATACTTTGATTAACAGAAAGCTCAAAACGAGAATTTATTTGAAATATAAATCTTTTGTAACATTATAAATGTCTTTCACTTTTTAATCATTTAAATCATTGCTTAATATTTAATATTTTTTATTACTATCATGGTTTCCACAAAAATGTTAAGCAGAAAAGACTTAATAATAATAATAATGAATATTTCTTGAGCAGCAAATCAGCAAATATTCAGAATATTTTCTTAAGGATCATGTGACGCTGAAAACTGGAATAATGACGCTGATCACAAGAAAAAAAAAACATTTTAAAATCTATTTAAATAGAAAACAGTCATTTTAAATGGATAGTTCACCCAAAAATGACACATTTTTACTTTTTGCACAAAAAGTATTCTCTTAGCTTCATACATTACAAAGTCTTTTCTACCTTTCTGGGCCTTGAACGTGGAATGCATTGCTGTCTATGCTGGGTCAGAAAGCTCTCAGATTCCATCAAAAATATCTTAATTTGTGTTCCAAAGATGAATGAAGGTCTTACAGCTTTGGAACGACATAAGGGTGAGAAATTAATGACAGAATTTTCATTTTTGGGTAAACTATCCCTTTAATTTGTTTTAATTTTTTTTAACAGTATGATCAAATAAATGCAGCATCAGTAAGAGACTTTAGTGTTTGCTTTGGACTCGATATCAATAGATGAACTACCCCTGTAGTTACTCCCCTGACAAACACTGACTTCATACATTCACTAAAAATCACATTGAGACTAGTAGGTCAAAAGCCAAAGAAAAAAAGAAAAAAGAAAAAAAAGAAAAGAAAAGTGAAGTTGTGAGAAATAGACCAGCATAATCTGACATTTCCATGTGGTGGCTTGAAATTCATTAATTTTCAAGTGTCAAAAATGACAGAGCCCAAAAGCCAAAACAAAGATATGGATAACTTCTTTAATTAAAACACACACTAAAATAGCCAAGTTAAAAAAAAAAAAAACTAAGCTAAGTCTATGCCATTACAAAGAAGCTCAGAGGAACCTGTAGGTGAACATGACAGATAGACTGCAGTCACACGAACGTGTTTTATCTTTGCAATTGCAGTCTACCTCATCTACAATGTCACCTCAAGCAAGTCGAAATGTGATTGGCTAAAAGACTGATTGTGATTTAACTCATTCATTTAGCCTTCAAGGCCGTGACAGTCTGGTTCAGTTCTGCCCCATAACCCCACCAAGGTGTCCATCCCTCACGTTTACAACAAGCTCTATCTCTGACCTCTCCTCAACAGCACTCATTATATGATTATTCCCAAAAACCAAGTGCGCTGCCTATCTAAACACTATTTTCGCCGTCTAGGTAGGCAGCTCACTAGGTTTTGGCACGCAGCCACATACATGAATGGAAAATTTATTACGAATACGCTATACAATAGACGCTCGGAGGATCGGAGCGCTCTACAGGTTGAGTCACATGACTCGGAAATGTAATTAACGCATGTGAAGTTTCATGATAATAGCATATCTTTCATTCTCAAAGCCTTTTTTAAGAACAGATCCCATGGGTAATATGCACGTTTCCTGAAGCGAGAACTTTTCAAGGTTGATACACATGAAAAGGTACTCTGGGAATGTGTTTTATTAATTTTAGATTATATTAGTATTAATAATTATTATATATGCATTTTAATGCGAGACTTGGCTTAATAATTAATTTAAAGAAGCTGTTTTTTAGAAGGTTATTAAAAGCTTGGTCACATCAAATATTAATTTTCATTTGCACTTCCAAGTCATGGCTGCTCGCCAACAGGTTGACGTGAAACTGTCTAAAAACAGAAGATGGAACGCAGTTGTTAGGCAAACATAAACCTGTCCAACAGCTGTTCAGACAGCATCCTTTCCACTGTCAGCGAGAGAAATTGGAGTGCAACTGGGAAAGGAAATAGCTACTTTTCTGTTGAATGCACAACTTTACCATCTCAGACGCAGCTATTCGCACGCATGCCGTAGGTTTGAACCATGCCCCTATTAAAGGACGTTTTGAACTGGCTTTGTCAGAATGGCATAGGCATGAAAGAATTACATTGACTGCAGAGTGTGGAGGCGTGCAAGTGCAGTAGTGAACGTTTTTCATTGTGAAGAAGTCATCTGAAATAGATTACATGTCTGAATTTAAATCCATCTGTATGACTAGAAAATAGAGGTCGACCGATCTATCGGTTTTGCCGATTAATCGGCACCGATAGTTGATTGGCCGAACTATCGGTCATCGGCAAAAAACCCTGCCGATAGTTTTTCCTGGTTGCGTTCCCTTGCTGAAGCGCTCATGCTCTGCTGCCTTAGAGTAGAGGTTAAGCCCCAGACCAATGTTAGGATTGTTATCATATATTTGTATTGATTTATAGTCATATTTTTAGCCAGCAAAGTTGTAGATTTAAAGACCTGATGTGAGAAAGCAAACCGTGTTCATTCAGCCGACAGAATCCTGCCGAGTCACAGCGTGCTATAGTTTTACGTAACATCATATAACATCATCTGTCCAAAATCATTGTTAATAATGTCTTTATGCTTCATAAAGAACTATAATTCATGTTTTAGCCTTTTCTTCAGGCCCTTAAAGCATAGGCTTGCATCTTGTTACGCACTTTATTTCACAATGCCAATTTTCCTGTTCTTATTTGATTTTAATAACTGATCAACAAAAATATATATTAAAAATTAAGATAAAAATTATACAAAACGAAATTCGTTTAAGGAGGGATTTTCCACAAATAAAAACGAACGAAGTGATCAAAAATTGTGTCTTAACCTCTCCAATTCTCCCGGCGTATTTCGTCCAATTCATACACGTCCGACATTTACAAATAACACAAACTTCTTTGGTAATTAATATATTAAACTGAAACAAAACACAAACAAATAATATTTAAACATAAATGTAAAACAGAAAAGAGATTGTTTCTGAAATGGCTGCAATTAACAATATAGATCGCACTTTCTCTTTCCGTTCAATCTGACTAGACCTTTGCTGGTTTTTGATCTTTCTGGAGGTAAACATTTGCCCGATTGGTGATTAAATAAACTGTTTTAGATTTTTGCTTGAACTACACGCGACGCGTCTTGTGTGTGTGTGTGTGTGTGTGAGAGAGAGAGAGAGAGAGAGAGAGAGAGAGAGAGAGAGAGAGAGAGAGAGAGAGAGATACCTGCGAGTTGTCCGCGCAACGCAGCGCTGCACTTTTGTCCGGTTGAGCTTGTGTTTTTCCTGCACATGACACGTGTGCGCGCCAGAAACGCGGCAGGCTTCGTTGCACAGAATTTGCACTTTGAGCTACGTGTGCATTGTTTGACAGTGTGAGCTTTCAATCGCAGTGTTTTACTTTAGATATGCCTTAATTTCTGCCGTTTGTAATGCAGTATTATAAGATGCACTAAACTCGCGCACTGACAGACTTTCACTTTCTCTTTGTGTTTGTTCGTCTTAAAAAGCTTGTTTGCAGATGAGGTTAAATGCACATGGATTTTCGAATACTTTCGATGTACACACAGTCAGTTATGTTCTCAGAGCAGGACAAAACATCTGATACATCGAAATAAATCTGTGCATTCGTTTGAATGCAGCCGGTTAAAGCAGCGACTGTCTGTGATATCATCAGTAATAATCAAACGAAAAAAGAAAAAAAAAACTACTTTGTAAACTTGCCGACACTTAAAGAACGCTTATTTTAAATAAGTAAATGTTTTTAAAAAAAGTAGCCTGCTTATATAATAAAAAAAAAATAAGTAAATTTTGCACAAATGGTTATATTTAGTTGATATTGAAAATCGTAATTAAATTGAATCTTAATTTTAAGATGTCAAATATAAACAAAAAGCATAGAACCTGCAATTTTACATATTGTTAAAATGTAAAGATGACAATGAGCCCATTTGTAACATCAACTAAGATTAATGAAAGCTGTAGAATAGAAGTGTTGTTCCTTGTTATAGTGTGTTAATTTCAACATTTACTGATATTTTGTTCTATGAACTATGAAATAACTTTAATGATCAATATATAATAAATAATATTTTTTTCATGTACAAAGTATGGTTTAGTATTTAAAAAAAAATAGTAGATCACTATTTTAAATGCTGTATCCATTTTCAAAAACTATCGGTTAATTAATCGGTATCGGTCAGTGTGGTCCAACCTAGCTATCGGTATCGGTAAAAACCAATATCGGTCGACCTCTACTAGAAAATTTTCTTTCATGCCTTTTTTCTGCACAAAATGGTTTCCTCAAAGTCACTGCCTTTACAACTGTTGTGTTTCCAGGTTTTTCTTCTTTAGTAGGTAATTCTCATAAAGCCTGTCAGAAAAAAAAGGATTTAAAAAAACGAATTGTATTTTGCAAAAGCCTACACTTACAGCCATTAGGATTTCTTAAATTGTGACATTATTTTCAGGGCATTATTTAAAGAGCATTTTTATCTCAACCCTCATTACCATAATCTGTCCTGATGTTTAACTTTTACTATTCCTATTATGTTAAGTGATACTTTTCCTATAATATAGTTTAACCGTCAATAGTCAGTTCTTACAGTTAAAGTATTTGTTTACTTTCAGAATAAAAATGTCCTGATAATTTACTCACTCCTCTGTCATCCATGATGCTCGTGCATTTCTTTCTTTAGTTGAAAAGAAAGACATTTTTGAGGAAAACATTCCAGGACTTTTCTCCACATAGTGGTCTTCAATGGGGATTAACAGGTTGAAGGTCCAAATTGCAGTTTCACCGCAGCTTCAAATGACTCTACATGATCCCAGCCAAGGAATAAGGGTCTTGTCTAGCGAAATGATCTGTCATTTTTTTTTTTAAATAAAACTGTATTTTGGTGACGTAGGCTAAAGTACTGACCCAAATAATGTCAAATGCCCTCAGATCAGATGATTTTAAAGTTGGAGAAAACATGACTGCGCAATGCGTGAAGTCGTGGAAGCACATCACAATGCTAGTTCAAGACTGGAATTTGTGGTTAAAAAGTATATACATTTTTCTTTTTTTTTAAGAAAATGACCGTTTCACTAGATAAGACCCTTATTCTTTAGATGGGATTGTGTAGAGACCTTTGAAGCTGCATTGAAACGGCAATTTGGACCTTTAACCCATTAGCCACCACTGAAGTCCACTGGAAGTTGTCTGGATCATTGTTTCTGGTATATATATACACTGGTATATGTACATATATATATATATATATATATATATATATATATATATATATATATATATATATATATACAGTGGGTACTGAAAGTATTCAGACCCCCTTAAATGTTTCACTCTTTGTTCTATTGCAGCCATTTGCTGAAATCATTTAATTTTTTTCCTCATTAATGTACACACAGCACCCCATATTGACAGACCAGAACCCTTCCTAGACCTGGCCGTCCGGCCAAACTGAGCTATCGGGGAAGAAGAGCCTTGGTGAGAGAGGTAAAGAAGAACCCAAAGATCACTGTGGCTGAGCTCCAGAGATGCGGTCGGGAGATGGGAGAAAGTTGAAGAAAGTCAACCATCACTGCAGCCCTCCACCAGTCGGGGCTTTATGGCAGAGTGGCCCGACGGAAGCCTCTCCTCAGTGCAAGACACATGAAAGCCCGCATGGAGTTTGCTAAAAAACACCTGAAGGACTCCAAGATGGTGAGAAATAAGATTCTCTGGTCTGATGAGACCAAGATAGAACTTTTTGGCCTTAATTCTAAACGGTATGTGTGGAGAAAACCAGGCACTGCTCATCACCTGTCCAATACAGTCCCAACAGTGAAGCACGGTGGTGGCAGCATCATGCTGTGGGGGTGTTTTTCAGCTGCAGGGACAGGACGACTGGTTGCAATCAAGGGACAGATGAATGCGGCCAAGTACAGGGATATCCTGGACGAAAATAGTGTTCAGGACCTCAGACTGGGCCGAAGGTTTACCTTCCAACAAGACAATGACCCTAAGCACACAGCTAAAAGAACGAAGGAGTGGCTTCACAACAACTCCGTGACTGTTCTTGAATGGCCCAGCCAGAGCCCTGACTTAAACCCAATTGAGCATCTCTGGAGAGACCTAAAAATGGCTGTCCACCAACGTTTACCATCCAACCTGACAGAACTGGAGAGGATCTGCAAGGAGGAATGGCAGAGGATGCCCAAATCCAGGTGTGAAAAACTTGTTGCATCTTTCCCAAAAAGACTCATGGCTGTATTAGATGTGTGATGAACATGTGATATTTCGGTTTTTCTTTTTTTAATAAATCTGCAAAAATGTCAACAATTCTGTGTTTTTCTGTCAATCTGGGGTGCTGTGTGTACATTAATGAGGAAAAAAATGAACTTCAGAATGATTACAGCAAATGGCTGCAATATAACAAAGAGTGAAACATTTAAGGGGGTCTGAATACTTTCCGTACCCACTGTGTATATAAGGACCAAAAAAGGCCATAATCATGTTCTAGAACACTGGAGGGACCAATCGTTTTGAGGAAAATATAAAGACCAGACCACTATGTTAATGGCATTTATTTAAAGAAACTAAACAAATCAAATAATTAAATAGATTTATCTAGGGGCATAAATTAAAATGAATTCAGCACGATTTGCATTCAGCTAATAATAGAAAATGCTGCAATTTTCTGGTGTTATTTTATTACTGTTGGGGCTGTCTCCAGTTATATCATAAATTTCTAAAAATACAGTCCGCTTCAGATTGGTTTTAATCACTGCATGAAAAACACGCAATCTTTATCTAATTCTGATTGGGTGGGCAAGAGCCCTTCCCATGCCTGAAGCCAGCCCTGTCCTAAAATAAGCTTCATTTCAGCAAATTGCATTTTCTTCAAGCGAAATATAAATATTATTTCTTTCTTTTGATTGCGGAGATCAGCCTTGGGCTAGTTACTCAAAAAACGTAATATATTACTCATTACTAGTTAGTTTAAAAAGTAATATTGTTACTTTACTTATTACTTTCTGGCAACAGTAATTAGTTACACTACTAGCCCCACATAAGTTGTAACTGTTTATCTTCCACATAAAATTCTTCTAGAATGTTACTAACAACATATTTCTGCCTCATCATTTGACCAAAATCCACATTGGATCGCAGTCAGAAGTTATTACAAACACTCAATAGTGAATGACTTCAAGTAGAAGTGTTCTCATTAATTGTCATCTGTAGCTTGTTTGTAATTTCTCTGTTACCCATGTACAATTACATTTCATTATGTATTTTGTCAAATCACATAAGTTTTTAAGAAACTGTTTAATTTTCCAAAAATATTTTTAATTATAGTAATACAATGTACCACATGCTGATCAGAAGGATGTGGGTGGGATGTAATGCCAGAGTAAAGTAAAGCTACAACTTACACAACAGTGTTTAGATCATCTGTTTTTTTCCAGACAAAATCAATACAATGCAATATTTCTATCTGCTGAATGTTAGCTTTTCCATATTCCAAGCTTGCCTGCTTCACTGGGGACATCACATGCATGTACCAGTCATGTAACTAGTTACTGCCCAACACTGGTGGAGATAAATTGACTGTGACTATTTTGGCAAATTTTGTAAGATTCAGCCTACTGCTGTTGATCTGTTAGCCTTCATCTCTCTGTATTGGTTAAAGTAACAGTGTCAAGTACAGTAAAACTATACTGGACTGTAAATACGGAAACCACATTAATTTTACTAAGTCAACCATAAAGACCATACAGTTGTCTACATAAAAAGGCACCATACCAGTTTTCGACTGGATTGTTAAACTATGTAAGATCTCTTTCGGTAACAAAACGTCCAAATTCATTACCTCAAATGATTAGTTCACATCCATAAAAAATCCTGATAGTTTACTCTAAGATGTTCATGTCTTTCTTTTTTTTCAGTCAAAAAGAAATGAATGTTTTTGAGGAAAACATTCCAGGATTTTTCTCCATATAGTGGACTTCAATGGGGATCAGTGGGTTGAAGGTCCAAACTGCAGTTTCAATTCAGCTTCAAAGGGCTCTACACCCAGATGAGAAAGAACGGTATTACTGTATCTAGCAAAACGATCAGTCATTTTCCAAAAAAAATAATAATAATTGCACTAGCTCGACTTCACGCATTACGTAGGCACATTTGAAAGGTCATGCGTGGTTAGTTCTTCATCTGTGTACTTCAAAAAGGTACGGTAGGGCTAAAAACTAATTTTCTCCTCCAACTCTAAAAGCGTCCAACGTCGTTGTTTTAACTTTTTTTTTAAAGAGCGTTTGACTTTCACTTAAACACTGGGTCAGTATTTCCGCATACATTGACCTTTCCAACATGACTATGTAATGCATGAAGTTGAGCTAGTGCAATACGAGCATTTGTGTTTAAAAAGTACATAAATTTCATTTTCTTTTCAGAAAATGACAGATCGTTTCGCTAGATAAGACCCTTATTTCTCGGCTGGGATCGTGTAGAGCCATTTGAAGCTGCAGTGAAACTGCAATTTCGACCTTCAACCTGCTGATCCTGAAAAATCCTGGAATGTTTTCCTCAAAAACCTCTTTTGAATTGAAGAAAGAAGACTTGAACATCTTGGAGTAAATGATCAGGAAATTCTAATTCCGGAGTGAACTAATCTTTTTAGGGTTCATTCAGTTAAAAAAAAAGCCAATATTTGGCAATAAAAATCACTTGAAATAGTTGAATGTGAATTATTTCTAAGGATTATGGGCAACATTAGCTACAAAAAATACACAGTTTGTAAAAAGTTTGTTATTAAAACAGCTAAAACACTCTGTTTTAATAGCATTTGAATGAGTAAAAGTGTCAGTACTGCATTGATAAAGTACAATTACTCTTTAGAGTAACAGTTTCCAATATCTGTGAAGAAATTGGCCAGGAACTCATGTGGGAAGAGAGTGTAAAGGTTCAGAAAGATGAGTCTTGTGTAAATCAACCACGAGTTCCATCTAGAATTATTCAATGGAAATCTGAAATGCACCTGGTCCTGGGTGTTTTAATAAAGCGCAAGCAATTTGATGAGAAACTTCTAAAATGTCAATAACTTAGAGATGAAAAAGCTGACAAGGTATGGAGGATTCTTAGGATCAGAACAAAGAAACATTAAAGGTTGAAAAACATGCATACTGCCTCAACAGCCAGTCGTAAAACCATGCAAATTGGCAAAGCGTGCAAAAAAAGAAAAGTTAGGAGTAGGAAGTTATTGAGAAGTGATGAGATCCAGATAGAAGAGGAAGAGCAGTACCTGATATGGTCTGAGCGGCTCCTGAGTAAGCGTAAGGAGAAACGGGACACATACATTCGTGTTAAAGCAAGAAACTTTCACTTTTCACTTCAGCAGATACTTAGCATGCATCAAATTTCATTCGGCCTGGATTTTAATCTTCCGCTAGCATATGTAGGATGACATGACACTACTGGGTGAGATCACACACTTCTTTCTTTCCTGCATTAGCATTTCCTTCAAGTGCTGTGTTACACTGTCCTTTTTTTGATGGCAAACTGCCATCCCTGTCAAAGTCAAGGAGACTGTTGTAGAAGAAAGAGAGCTATAGAGTTTCCACTGCTGGACATCACAGACAGATACCGGCTGAAAAGGCGAGGTGATCTCATTTGTATTCGAAGGGATCCGTATGTAAAGTGCGCAGGTACAGTTGAATAGACACAGAAACGTTCAGAATCATTTCGACACTTTCTTAAATGTAAATGTACAACTTTTGAGAAACTTTGTGAGGTACCACTGCCGGTTAGCGAGTACAAACTTCAACTCAATCCAACAGCGAGGCTCTTCATAGGTTTGCAAAGACTACTTTCATAGCTAGCACTGTATGTTCCCTAATAAAGAATTTAATAAAAAATTGATAAAATTGCACCTCTACCAGATATGTCGCACAGTATTTTACCTCTACATAAACACTGGCATAAACATTGAAAGCTACTATTATAGTTTTTATTTATATTTTAGTTAGTTGTAGTTATTTTTTAAAATTAAGTTTTTAAGTAATATTAATAATCCCGCTCTGTTTAAATGAGAATTAAAAAAAAAATATATATATTATAATATTAAATAATAATAATAATAAAAAAAAAAAAAAAATATATATATATATATATATATATATATATATATATATATATATATATAATTCTCATCTAAACAGAGTAGGGTTATTAATATTAACTAAAGTCTGGAACGAGAATAAAATTCTCATCTAAAAAACATAATTTAAAT
>NC_133374.1:25221285-25257140 GCF_049309525.1 Garra rufa
CAACGCAGTTTAATGGAAGACTATGCACGCAGATAGGCTATCCATTCCCGTGCGCGTCTGTGTATTTAACGCCTGGTCTAATGCGCCGCCTGGCCCGTTCTCGAAGACTTACTTTTAGTCATTATTTGGGTAGCACACATATTCTGAAAATGCCTTCAGCATTATTAAAATTAGCCATTTTAATCTAGATTAATGTAGATTAATTCCAAGATTTAATCTAGATTAATCTAGATTAAAAAAATTAATCTATGCCCACCCCTAATACACACACACACACACACACACACACACACACACACACACACACACAATATATATATATATATATATATATATATATATATATATATATATATATATATATAAATAAATTATTGTAATTTTTAAGCATCATTTACAGTGGGGAGAGTGCCTTAGTGTATTTTTTTATGCTTTAGGCTAATATATATATATATATATATGTGACCCTGGACCACAAAACCAGTCATAAGGTTAAATTTTACAAAACTGAGCTGTATATATAATATGAAAGCTCAGTAAATAAGCTTTCTATTGATGTATGGTTTGTTATGATAGGACAATATTTGGCCGAGATACATCTATTTGAAAATCTGGAATCTGAGGGTGCAAAAAAATCAAAATCCTGAGAAAATCACCTTTAAAGTTGTCCAAATTAGGATCTTAACAATGCATATTACTAATCAAAAATTACATTTTGATACATTTACAGTAGGAATTTTACAAAAAATCTTCATGGAGCATGATCTTTACTTAATTTCCTAATGATTTTTGACATAAAAGAAAAATCAATAATTTTGACCCATGCAATGTATTTTTGGCTATTGCTACAAACATACCCCAGTGACTTAAGACTGGTTTTGTGGTCCAGGGTCACATATATATATATATATATATATATATATATATATATATATATATATATATATATATATATTAAATAATCATGAAGTTCTCTGAAACAATAATGTCAATGCTAAAACATTCCAGTAGCTCAAACATATAAAAATACACTAAATAATAATAATAATAATAATAATAATAATAATAATAATAATAATAATAATAATAATAATAATAATAATAATAATAATAATGATTAAAAAATCCAAAAAACATGCAAAAAATGATCTGTAACAAGATTCCAAATCAATAGTATTTGTCAAGAAATTGTGCAAATTATATAAAAATAATAATTGTCATTTCTAAGCATCATTTACAGTGGGGGTGGTGCTTTAAGGCTACTATAGAAGAGAACAGAACAGAACAGAGTAGAATAGAATAGAATAGAATAGAATAGAATAGTAGCTTAAACAAATCTAAATAATAAAAAAAATATTAAAATAAAATAAAACATGCAAATTTCTCTGTAACAAGATTCAAAATCAATTGCATTTGTAATAATTAATAAAATTATAATAGTCATTTCTGAGCAACATTTACAGTGGGGATGGTGCTTTAATGTCTTTTTAGTTTCTAAAAGAATAAAATAAAATAAAAGGACATAATAAAATAAAATGTGCAAAGTTCTTTGTAACAAGATTCCAAATCCATAGCATTTGTAAAGAAAGGGTAAAAAATATATAAAACAAGATTCTTTTGTGCCAAATGACAATTCTAAGGCATTCCAGTAGCTCAAACTGAAAAATATTATGCTAGCAATGCTAAAATAATGTGTAAAAGCATTTGTGTAAAAGTATAAATGTAAATGCATATAAAACCTGCAAAATGTCACGAAAGCATGGTAAAACTGCTAACTTTTGTGTTCTTTTTGAACCTTTACGGCTCCAGTCCCTAACTGCATGGACCAGTACTTTTTTCAAAACCTTCTCCTTCTCCATGAAAGAAAGTCAAATAGGTTTGGAATAACATTAAGGTGAGAAACGACTGCATTTTCTTTTTCAGCTGAGTTATTCATGTAAAACAGAGCCGACACCCATTGAGAGCGAGAGCAGAGAAACAGGCATCCGCAGGCTGACTCTGACAGAGAAGCCAGCGCTCAGTTTGAACATTGATGTTAGTTAAGTGAGGGCAGCCGTGGCGTGACTAACAGCTCAATCTCTCTGACTCAAGGTGCAGAGCATTTCTGTACCGGAGATCTTTCACCGACGTGATGGAAGCGCAGACAGCTCTGAGATATCAAGCCTCCATCATCTGAGGGAGATGAGCTGCTCCCACGGCCTTTGAAGTGACAAACATTCAGCCGTACTCCTCAAAGCATATGTACGCCGTTAACGGCTAGCAACACGTTTCCGACATGTTCTCCGCAGGCTGGGTGGAGTATCAAGTGGCAGTTTTGTTACCGCATCAAGATTAGTGGTCCTCATCGGCGGTCGAAACCCACCGCGTTTCCAACAAAATGGCCCGTCTACCGGCTAAAATGGAAATCAAATCATTCTGGCAGCCATTACCGAGCAACCTATGAGGTTCACAGATGCTAATGTAAAGGGAAGTGGAGATAGTAAGTGGTGTTTATCACTTTAAAATATTGCCCTGTCCTTTCACTGCATGAACGGTGCAATTACCGGCTCAGTGGGGTGTTGTGCGGAAGAAGGAATGCTGGGATCCAATATACGCCGATGGTGACGCAGCCTCTGATTTTTGGCCCAACCGAATATTCACTGACAGAATAGCTTCTGTAAATCATAAGAAAAGGCCAAGTAGACCATCAAATAAGGAGAAGATAGGTGATTTGATTTATTGCCTTGATCCAGGAGAGATTACTGCTGTCTGTGAGCACTGTAGTCAAAGATCTCCATATTTCTTAAAAGGCTATAAACAACCAGTTTGTGCTAACAAAAAGTGTTTTGTTTTGGACATGAAGTACAGCGTGTTAAAGGGATAGTTTATCCAAAAATAACAATTCTGTCATTAATTACTCACCCTCATGTCATTCCAAACCCGTTGTTCAAGACCTTTGTTCAGCTTCAGAACACAAATTAAGATATTTCTGATGAAATCCAAGAGCTTCTGACCCTGTGATATCAGTGCTTCAACAGTAATGTTATGAGACTATGAGCATACTTGATTATAATAATGACTTTATTTAACAATTTCATCTCTTCTGTCTTAGTCTTCTTTTTGATGCTTTAAGGTTAGTATAAAACAAAATAAAATAAAAATGAGAATGAAACAAGATTCTTATGTGCCAAATGCCCAATGACAACTGCATTCCAGTAGCTCAAACAGATAAGTAAACTAAAATAATAAAAAAATAAAATAAACATGATGTTCTCTGACACAAGATTCTTTTGTGCCAAAAGCCAATTTTAAAGCATTCCAGTAGCTCAAACCGTAGAATAATAATAATAATAATAATATATAAAATAAAATAATAAAAAATAAAATAGAATAAAAATAAAATCTCAAACAGATATATAAACTAAAATAATAATAAAATAAAATAAAATACAACAAAATAAAACATGCAAAGTTCTCTGTGACAAGATTAGAAAATTAATAGCATTTGTAAAAAAAAAAAAAAAAAAAGGCTAAAAAGTATGTAAAAATAATAATTGTCATTTCTAAGCATCATTTACAGTGGGGATAGTGCTTTAAGTAAAATAAAATAAAATAAAATAAATATGATTTTCTCTGACACAAGATTCTTTTGTGCCAAAAGCCAATTTTAAAGCATTCCAGTAAAACAATACTAAAATAACTACAAAAATAATAATAAAAATAAAAATAAAATAAAATAAAATAAAATAAATAATTTAAATTAAATTAAACATGCAAAGTCATACTCTGTATCAAGATTCCAAATGAATAGCATTTGTAAAGAAATGGTAAAAAAAAAAAAAAAATTTAATAGCACAGTGGAGATGGTGCTTTAAAAATAAAATAAAATAAAATAAAATAAAATAAATAAAATAAAATAAAATAATAAAATAAAATAAAATAAAATAAAATAAAATAAAATAAAATAAAATAAAATAAAATAAAATAAAATAAAATAAAATAAAATAAAATAAAAAGTTCTTTGGCACAAGATTTTTTCATACTCTGTATCAAGATTCCCAATGAATAGCATTTGTAAAGAAATGGTACAAAAAAAAAATCGAAATAATAATCGTCATTTCTAAGCATAATTTACAGGGGATAGTGAAAAATAAAATAAAATAAAATAAAATAAAACAAAACAAAACATGCAGAGTTCTCTGTAACAAGATTCCAAATCAATAGCATTTGTACAGAAATGGTAAAAATTTGTGCCAAATGCCAGTTCTAAAGCATTCCAGTAGCAGTAATACGACAATAATAAGAAAAAAACAATAAGAAAAAAAATCATATAAAATAAAATATATATAAAATATAAAATAAAATAATATAATATAAAATAAAATAAAACATGCAAAGTTCTCTGTAACAAGATTCCAAATCAATAGCATTAGTACAGAAATGGTAAGCTTTAAAAAAAAAAAAAAAATCTGATACATCACTGTACCATAGTAGCGCTATGGTTATTTTTCAGAGTTTGACTGGTAATGAACAGTAAAAATAATCACTGAATTATGTTTAAATTAAACAAAGCATTGCCGCACTGATGCAGCAACTATGACAACATTGCTAATTAAAACATATTCCTTTTCTCGGGTGTCATTAGAGAGGCATGCTAAGGTAATGACGGTGCGAAGTTGCCAGCCTACAGTATATCTCCAATGTCTGCAGCCAATTAATGAGTAAATAATTATGAACTAAGCTGTGGGAAAGAGAGCCATTCTCCACAGACGCCTCACTGAGATCAGCAGAATTAAAGACTCGCCGCCCTCGGTTCAACAGGTCCACCTACAGAGCCCATTCCTACTGCTAACCCAACGAGTTGCCTTGGCAACAAAACAATTCCATTTACTTCAAGTCAATTTGCATTTGTTTTGTTGTGTTAATATTATGGGTTGGGTTACATGTGTGTTAAAAAAGTGTTAAAGAAGGAAGTCTCTACATTTGAATCTAACTGACGTAAATGCTGTCACAATGCTACAAAATTCTGCTGTTCTTTTGATCTTTCTTTATAACATGTAGGTCATGGTTTCCATAAAAGTATTAAGCAGTACAAATGATTTCAACATTTGATAAAGATAATAAATTATTTCTGAAGGATCATGTGACACTGACGACTGGAGTAATGATGCTGAAAATTTTGACATCTTTGCATCACAGGAATAAATTTTATTTTAAAATATATTTGCAAGCAGCGATTACAAGGGTTCAAGCGCTTTAAGGCATTTAAGCACAAATGAAAAAAAGACATTACAAATTATTTAGCAAGCCTGTAACCTAAATCAATCATTTTAAAAAGCATTTTGGCAAATATAGGTAATTTGCCTTAGAAATATAATTTCTAAACATTAATAACTGTTATACCGCCAGCTGTGGTCTGATTTCCCTAAAACATTGCATGCTTGTTGTGAAGTTTTGAGCTTTTGTTTAGGCTTTATAGGCTTTTGGGTATATTTGGACAGGCCCCTTTTCTAAACGACCCCGTTATAGCTTCCCAAAGGGTAAATTTCAACATTTTTTGATAATTATTAACCTAGAGATTCCAGAGAATTGTACTGCATTGTTTTCTTCCAGACTGAGCAAACAACCTAGGGCTAGTTCGCAGAAGTATGTTTTTCACATTTTCTCAGTTTTACTGACAGCAGTGGTTCTAGAGGCAAAATTGTTGGAATGAGGAGGTCTATGGTATGATACAGATATCATGCGTATGTGTGTGTTTTTACCAGTTTCAACTCAAAAACTTAAGTTTAGCAGCTGCCTTATGATTTTAAGTTAAATCAACTTAAGTCATTTAAACTCACAAGTTATATCAACTCATTTTTATTGTAATAAGTTAAAATGACTTGTAGTTTTAAGCTGATTTAACTTAAAAATTTAAGGCAGCTGCTGAACTTTCTTAAGGTTTTTAAGTTGAATCTGGTGAATTTTTTTTTACAGTGTAGTTATGACCATGTTTATGCTTATAGCGCCACCAAGTGGCCAAGCTACGTGACTTTTTTACAGTATGTGACCTCGGTTTCCTAAGACATAAGTGTCTTATGTTGTTGGAATCCTTGGCTCACGCTGGACAAAACACCTTCCTCAGATTTGATTGTGAGCAAGGTGAAATTTTTGTGTATTTTGGATTTTTTGTACAACCTACTTATGCAAACTACAACTTTGCCTCTACTAAATTGACTGCTGTCAATTGAATCGTTTGTTAAATGATTGAGAAGATGTAAAAAAACATACTTTTGCGAACTAGTCCTAGGTTTTTCTCTCAATCTGGAAAAAAAAAAAAACACTGCAGTACAATTCTCTGTACTCTCTAGGTCAATAATTATCTAAAAAAAATTGACATTTACCCTTTTGGGAAGCTATAACGGGGTGGTTTAGAAAAGGGGCCTGTCCGAATTTACCCAAAATCCTAGAAAGCCTATAGGAAAACTTAAAACTTTAAGGAGATCGGACCACAGCATCCATAAACATTACAACACATTCTAATTCTAAAAAGGCTTGCTATATAATGTCTTTTTTCATGTGCTTAAATGCCTTAAAAATACCCGAGAATTTCTCTAACAATTACTATAGGGTTTCAGCGCGCATGCTTGAACCCCTAAATGTGACCTTGGACCACAAAGCCAGTCATAAGGGTCAATTTTTCTAAATTGTGATTTATGTATCACATGAATAAATACACTTTCCATTGATATATTGTTTGTTAGGATAGGACACTATTTAGCGGAGATACAACTATTTGAAAATCTGGAATCTGATTGTGCAAAAAAATCTAATTATTGAGAAAATCATATTTAAAGTTGTCCAAATGAAGTTCTTAGCAATGCATATTTCTAATCAAAAATTAAGTTTCGATATATTTACAGTAGGAAATTTACAAAATATCTTCATGGAACAAGATCTTCACTTAATATCGTAATGATTTTTGGTATAAAAGAAAAATTGTGCTACTTAAGACTGGTTTTGTGGTCCAGGGTCACAAATATATTCAAATAGAAAAGTTATTTTAAATTGTAATAATATTTCAAAATATTACAGTATTTAATGTATTTTTGGATCAAAAAAATGCAGCATAAAATATTTTTCTCTATATATAGACAAAAAGAAATCTCTCTCTATAGATAGATGGATAGATAGATAATATCCAAATAGCCTAGTGTCATATTAATAATTAAATTGAAAGGCATTAAATTCAAAGTTCATTTCTCATCGCTGATTCAACTGGCACAATGCCGGCTCTGAATGTGGAACTTGTTGTCTTATGGAGGAAGATGGGGACTCTGGGAACTGAATGTTTCAGGTTCAGCACATCCTGAGGAAGGTACAACCGTGTCCCCGTTTCCAGAGCTGCTTCAAAGTGACTGGTGTAAGCAAGCCAACACATGAATACTTCCACCCCGACACCGGCGAAAGCGCCCTGGCCCGCGGCGTCACTGTCTCATCTCAGCGTCTAGCACTATGAAAGCACAGGACGCGGAGGTCAGGAAAAACTAAAGAGACACAGGACACTTTCCATGACCTCCTGTCACTGCTGCCATGGCAAATCCCATGCTTTACTGCAAGATCCAAACCACCCAGGTCACAGTCTGTTCACCCCACAGGGTCTGGCAGAAGATCCCACAGCGAAAAACCGCAAGCCACAGTGATGATTTATACATGTCCTGCAGCAAACCCACGACTGAAATAGACAACTGCCTATTTTCTAACGCTCAGATCTGGCAAACCATCCATCACTCTGCTACTGTTTAACAGTATATTACTGTCTGTTGTTTAAAACATTATGTATTCACATAGACTGTGATATACATGAGCTGTTTTACATTACATTTTGTAGTCAAGTGCTATTTTAGTATTATTTATATACTTATACTATATACTGTTATTTAAGAATATTTTGAATTACCTTGTGTTGAACATAAGTTCACAAATAAAGTTTATTGTTTAAATTGTTACTGCCTTGAGTTATTACTTTGGAATAAATGTAAAATACTTAAAAACACTAACTTGAGATCCATTTTAAGAAAAATGCTATGCAAAAAATGTATAAAACATTTTAGATATGTATTAAATAGGCATGTAACAATATCAAAATCTCACAATATGATAATATCTCGATATGAAGTCCACAATTCGATATTTATTGTGATATTTAAAATAATAATAATAATAATAAATTGTACATTTTAAAGTTAAATTATTCTATCTAATGCACTTTGAGAGTTCAAAATTAAGAGCTCCAACCCATGTTCTTAACTAAGAAAACTTAAGGCAGAAAAAGGTCATTGAATTGACTTTTACCTGAACTTTAAAGGGGACTCAACCCTCTTTTTATTTGTGGTATACTGTCTCAGTCTAAATTCACACTGGTGTTTTAGGAAGCCATTTTAATTCGAATATAATGATAATAATAACAACAATTTTATATTATTGTTATTCCTAAAACAGTAATAGCCATATTTTGTAAAACAATAACACTGAACAATAAAATAAATGAAAATGAATAGTGTTTTCACGACTTGTCATCAATCGGTCATATTGGCAGCAATGAATGTAAACAACGCCACTGAACCGAAAAGAACTCAACAGCAAATTTAGCTGATTATTGCTCCTGAAAATGGCCAATTATTGTCATGTTTTGGGCTGTACTAATCAGTCAGACATTTGGAGTGCTATAGAGTGCAAAAATCAAATAAACAAAAGAACAAAAGGCATTTGTGGTTTGCCAAACTAAACCAGGATTTCCAGGGCAAGAATCTTGACGTTTGTCTTTTTCAATTTCCAATCAGGTAGGTAAAATATTAGGCTAATAACTTAATTAATACTGCTTGTACTAATTTCTGTATCACCTATTAACTTTAGTTTGTCAAAATATTGATTTACAGTACCGCCGCTCCCTATACGCAGAGTACGCAGTCTGCGTAGGGCACCACCTCCCAGGGGGGCATCATCCCAGCTGCTAAAAAAAAAAAAAATCGTTTTTATATATTATAATAATATATTAATATTAATAATATACATATACAAATAAACAAAAATATAAATGTATATATTGCATTTTACGGTTAACGCAGAGTAGGCTGGTATTCTAGTCTTTGCTAATAAGCACACGTGATGACGCGCAGCATCTGCGCCGCGACGCGCCCTCACCACTGTTTACGGCTGCCAGTGCCTTTTTGGCCACAAATGATGATAATAATTGATGAACAATATGCCTGGTCCTGGAAAGAGACATCAACAGTCCGGCGCCGAGAAACGAAAGAAAAAAGAGCTTAAGGTGAAGCCCGTGCATCACTTTCAGGTGCATTCATAATCCTGTGAAACTTTATTTTATTCTGTCGACGTTAATAATGTGTTGTAATGTCGGTAATAATTTCACGACTAACGCATCTTTTTTAATATGAATACAAGCAGATCTAAGTAAACAAAATGACTTCAAATTCATTATATTAAAACACAGAGGCAATTATGATTATTGATTAATAATGACCATATGGTGTCATTAAATAAAATTAAAATTAAAGTACATAATTAAAATACATAATCTAACACAAAATTAACAGTTTACATTACAATTTTAATAGAAATGCCTGAAAAGGGCACCAAAGGCCTGGTAAATGCAGTTGTTACACTTACATGATGATCGAATTCCTTGTTTAACATTGACCAAATATTTAATTAAAATAGCCACATAATCTTTCCTATATTTTCCTCAACAAAAATATGTGGACATCATAACCCTTGTCTGTTTTATTGTCAAAGTCTGCCACATGTACAGTGCATACAAGAGTTTTGAAGTTTCGTTTCTCTCACACCCTTGGTGCAAACAGGTAAAAACACAGAATAAAAATATATTTAAAAAATGCAGACAAATACAATATTATATATTCTATAAAACACAATTTACAAGCATGGATATGATAGAAAGATAGATAAAAAGGCAGATAACCATGGTTTTATCATAGTAAAACTGCTTAATTTCCTTTTGTATGATTCTGATACTATTAAATCAATCAGACAACTGTATTAATAAAATCATAGCCATTGGAGGTAACTCTTTGTTGTTGATAAAACTGTTTTATTACACCGATCTTGCTATTTCGCTCTTTATTTACCTTTTTGACCAAAAATAACTGTTTATTTCAAAGTGCGCTCAGTGTTGATTTTAATTCAGTTTATTATTGTTTATTTTATTAAGATTTCACATTTTTAAATGTTTTATTTGAAGTGTAATTTTAGTTTGTATTTTTTGCTGTAGAGCTACAATTGTAATTTATAAATGATACAATTTATTTATGTATTTACTTTTATTTGAATAAAGTTCTTTTTTGGCCCATAGTAGGTGTTTTTTTAATTATTTTATATTTTACTTCCGTAATATTTGGGGGAGGGGGCACAAAAGTAAATTTCTGCTTAGGGCACCCATTTGGCCAGCAGCGGCCCTGTTGATTTAGTACACTGTAAACAAATCCGCAAAATTTACAGTAAAAAACTGGCAGCTATGGCTGCCAGAATTTTACCGTAAAAAATATGGTAGCAATGTTTACATTTTAAGGTTTTCACTTAAATTTACAGGTAAATACCGTAATTTCATACTAAAAACCGTAACTCATATAATGTTAATTTACCAACTTTTTGAAGCACTGAAATCTGTTTTGTACCTTTGTAATACAATGATAACCACCAAAAGCAGGTGGTGATGACAACATCACATGATGAACCAAAGCCCATTGCACGGAGGTTTTAAATAATAACATATATACACCATCATGGTAACACACATAACACTGAAATAATGCAAAAAACATTAGATGTAACATACAACCCTAATGTACAAAACTGCCAAGAAAAAAATAAGATGAAGAAGTTATTTCAACAAAAAAAACATCAAATAAAAAAATGAAATACAGGGAATTCTGGGAATGTCAATTTACGGTTATTCACTGTAAATTTTACGTTCTTTTTCACTTCCAAAAACGGTATACTACCGTAAAATTAAATGCAATGTCCAACACAGTTTTTCACCGTATATAGAAGGGGAATTTTCCGTTAACCATTTCACAGGTTTTTACCGTAGCATTTTTACAGTTTTTTACCGTTAAATTCACTGTCATTTTTTACAGTGATAGCTTCCACACATTTTTTCTGTGGTTTAGACAGCATAAATTAGCAGAACAACGCATTCAGTAGTTCATTAACCATGCAATCAATGCTGTTGTTTACATCTGAGTATCTCCAATATGGTTGTGCATCCATGTAACTTACAGAGCAAGTGCAAACCCTCTATTTTTCATAGATATATTATTTTTGCTTTACACTACAATAAGGGGTCCACTTCTTTCCTAATTTCTACACTTAAAAGAGAGATGTTTTGAATTTGGACTGCAGTTCATTATCTCTTTAAACCGCTAGATGTCAGTAATTCATACTGCAAGCTTTTATTTTGATGGAAACAGAAGTAGAGCTTTTATTTTGACGGAAAACTCCAGCTTCACCGAAAACAGGCTTACAAAAACGCGTCTCTCTACAAATCTAGTGAAATGCTGTAATAATCTGCCATGAAAATAAAGCATAACTGATGGCCGTTGCGTTTCCAAACGTGCGCTAAACTCACAGGACATGCAATAAACAGGTTCACTGGATTCACGGTGAACTGAGCCGTTCTGAGGTGCAGAAAACACCGGATCCCGAGCTGATCGCCTGAACAAAGTGCGCGCTTCATTTTGAACCATGCATTGAAAACAGACTTGATGAAGGGATTAAGCTATATTGTGCTTTTGGTTTTAGTTTGTTTGACAGATACTGTGTCAAAGTATAATGGCCCAAAACACAACTTTAAAGACCTTTTATATTAGAATAAGAAATGTATAATATGTGGAAGACCTATCGTTTTTTTATCATCATGTGACCACGATGATATCGAAACGATATTGATAATACTGTTACATCCCTAGCATTAAATAAACAGTTTTAAATCAATCCATCCGAATGTGTACAGTTTGCAGCTTTTAAGGAGACAAATTTACTTCCCATCAGAGACGGTTTTACGGCACTGTCTAACAGCTAAAGAACATCATGTTGTTAACATACTAGCTAACACACTGCTACTAAAAAAAAACTGACTTCACTGGAGCAGAGTGAGCAGAGTGAACAGAGATTTGTCTACTAAATGCTGTTTCAGGCACTTGACAATAATCTCTACACACGAGGCCTAAAAGCACTTCTCGATCGGTTAATTGAAAAGCTGCCTTTATTGAATCTTGAGAATCTTTATTTACAGGTATAAAAACGAACATCACAAATGAAGTGACAAGGACAGGCAAGTCGTATCTGCTGTGTTTTCCTCAACTATAAAACAAAACAAGAGCCATTAAAACAGCAAGTGCTTTTACAATCACACAGTCTATTGTGGTGAGTAATAAACATTCAGACAGGAACCTGATGGTGCTTTGTCAATGTGCCGCAGCAGTAGTAGATGAAAGCTTGATTAATTTGGCTTATTAAGTAAGTAATTCAATTAGGCAGTTTCATCCTAGGCCACAAGACGGTCAGATCCTTTGGATTTGTGGATAGAGAATTTGGAAATGTGGCTTCACAGGAACTATTGTCCACTTCAAAAAAAAAAAAGCATTCTCAGTTTCCTTTCAGGACAGCTGTTCTTTCATTTCCAAATTACTAGCAGATTGCACAGACAGATGACACAAGTGCAAATGCAGAGTGGCTAAAGAAGAATGACAAATTAGCTGCAACACTGTTGCCTCTCAGCGCAACTTCTTTTTGAAACTAAAGGCGAAAGGGGAGGAAATTACCCCGCTAATTACCGAAAATTACAGCTGCTCCATTTATGCCGTTTTATGAGCTTTCTGGAGCCAAATCGCGTGACTCTTTAAAAACTGACATTTCACAACACGCAACAGGCTGCATGTTATTCATCTCGAAACTGGCAACAGGCTACAGAAATAACATCAGTGATTTATAGTCTTTAAATAGTTCAACCATTAACTAGACTGTCTATCAAGGCATCACAACGAGCGTTAGATTAATGTGGCAGATCATACACGTAAGATTAGCCAAACAAAAGCCCGGCACCATACATAGACGAATCAGAGCCTTTGTCTTTGGATTCGCCTAGCATCTCTTAAAGCACTTCCACACGATCAATTATTAAAATCAGCCTTAAATGGCTCCCTTTGTCAACAATTTTCCAAAATCTGATTTATTCTGTGGTTTAACAGTTTTGAGAGGTAATTTTTCATTTAAATGGCCTTTAGCATTTCTTATTAAAATACATTATTGCTCTTGTAGATTTATTTATTCAATGTGATAGATCATTAGTCAGATTAATGTAATGTGCGTTCTTTCCATTAGAACTGGTGGCTTTGGAGAGCAGCTTCCACAAATTTCCTTCTGCACTGCTGAATGAGGCAAGAAGGGATTCTGACCGACTGAATTTAAATACATGTGTGACGCTAAATTGCATTTAATATACTCTTATACTATTTTCAACACAGGTTTCCTTATAGGTATTGGTAACACTTTACAAAAAGGTCCCACTGATGCATTAACTAACATTAACAATACATCTACAGTATTTATTAGTCTTTGTTAATGTTAGTTAAGAAAAATACAACTGTTTGTTCTCTGAAGTTTTTTTAAATTTTTTTAATTAGAGTTTTTAGCTGGAGTTTAAAAGATACTTAAAGGGATAGTTGACCCAAAAATGAAAAAATATATCATCAAAGTTTTAAATATAGACATATTTCTTACACAAATGCATCGATTCTGCTTTAGAAGGCCTTTATTAACCCCCTGGACCGTGTGGAGCACTTTTTATGATGAATGGATGCACTTTATTGGACTTCAAAATCTCAACACCCATTCACTGCCATTATAAATCTTGGACATTTTTGAATATAACTCCGACTGTATTCGTCTAAAAGAAGAAAGTCATATACACCTAGAATGGATTGAGGGTGAGTAAACCATGGGGTGATTTTCATTTTTGGGTGAACTATACCTTTTTTTATTTAGTAATGTTATCGATTCGACAGCACTGACACTATTGAATGAGAACAAAACTTGAACTATATTGAGCTGGATGATGACACTATTCTTCTTTCTTCTGTAGAGCTGCTTAGCTGAAGCAACTTTGTCTCATAACTGATAAATGTCTGTAACATAATGACACTTATCGAACTGAAATGAATCAACTCACTTGTCAGCTGACTTGAGATGAATAATGACTCCACTTCTAGTGTACAGCTGCTTATACAGCTACTTAAGTGAACTTGTTTAATAATGAATGAACTTTTTAAACACCGTTATTAAACTGAACTAATCTGAGCTGAATAATGAATCATTTTTGTTGCGTCATCGGTTGTTTTCCTGCTTATTACTGTGAAGCTGCTTTGGAAATAAATATTATTTCTTGTTAGTTGTTAATTAATGTATTGTTGCCAGTTTCGGGGAAAGTTACTTTAAAATGTAATGCATTCGTATATTGTGTCACTCCCTAAAAATGTAACTAATTGAGTTACTAAGTTACTTTTTTGGCGATGCCATAGAAGAACATTTTTTTGGGGTTCCACAATGAATATTCAGAGGTTCTTTAATAAGAAAATCAACTCTTTTTTTTAATCTGAAGAACCTTTTGCCACAAAGAACCTTTTGTGAAACAGAAAGGTTCTTCAGATGTTTAAGGTTCTTTATTATTCTTTAGGTTCTTTATGGTATCTTCTATGGCATCGTTTTAGTGTGCAGTTACTGAAAAATTAATCAGATTACGTAACTCGCATTACTTGTAATGCATTATCCCTAGCTCTGATAGTTATAAATATATAACCTTGATTTACTAACATTTATTTCACCCCATCTTCCAAACAAACGAGCAACCTAAATTCCAAAGGTAGCCTATGTCGCATTACACTTGAAAACTCAGTTGGACAAATACTCCCATCTGAGACCCTCCCTGACATTGCGCATTACCTCGTGCCCGCTAAGCCATACCGTTTCCTGCTATCTGAAGAAACGGCGGGTTTAGTCCCCACTCGCCTTTCTTTCTGCTTCAGTATCTCGTGCTCTTCAAACAGCCTGACTGTCAAGGATCCAGCAGCCTCCACTAGAGAGAATTAATCACTCTTCATTTCCATTCAATTCAGTGCCCTCCGCGAACACAGACGGCAGAAAACCTCCGCCGCCGCCTCGAAATGAGCTCCTCAATCCACTGATTATCCAAGCTGAACTTTCAACCTCCAGAGAGCCTCCATCCCTCCACTCCAACTCCGAGACCGGGGCAGGAGGGCATCTCTTTCTTGTTAAAAAAAGCCAGTGGTAGTTAACACTCCGACCTGCCGCTGACATTACGTGCGGGCGAGAACGCAAAGTGACAAATGCGTTTCATTTTGTTTGAACTGCCGCGCGGGCCGCTGATGGCAGGAAAACGGCGATAGAACGCCGCCAAATGACCATCAGCTGGAGGTGTTTCTGTACAACAAACGAGGTGCTTGCAAATGGTCGGGCGGAACATTTTTTCCTGTTTAAATCGGCAACGGGCCGCCCAACACGGCTCATTTCTCACCGTCTCGTATCCTAAGATGCCGTGGCCCCCAGCGCACCCACCTGTCACCTCGGTGTTTGTGTTGTCCAAACCGTCCTCCCGCGCGCCGCCCGTGGCCCATCCATTTTTCCATCCAATCGATGCTGTGCTCGGACAGCATGTTCAATCAGAGGCCGAGAGCGGCGCTTTTCTGCTAGCTGCAAGAACAGGTGGCCTTTAGGGCCGAGTTTAGAAAATCTTCTCCCTGTGATTATGCCCGCAGCCCTGACAGCCCCGTTTTTACCCTGGCCCTGATATGCCACCCTCGCAAATTAACACAGGCACGACGGAGCAGACAGCACCCAGCCAAGGTGGCCCCTCGAGGGCCTTAATCCTTGTACTGACACTTTAAAACTGTTTAATTTAGATTCCGCTCCCTGGAGAGCTGCCATTGAGAGAGCAGGTGTCTCCAGCCACGGCGAGCTAGATTTCCTATCATAACGCCCTTTCTGACAGGAAAATCAATTTCGCCCTCCCCAGGTGTCAGCCCACCCTTTCGTGGCGGTTATGAAATGAGCCCTCGGACCACTGAGTTTCAGATGTGAAAGTAATTAGCGGTCTTGGACGTAACGGGACAAGAGCTAGCGAAAGTTCACGCGGATCTGTGCTAATTGCTCATATCCTGGTTAATGCTGGATGCTGGAAATAAAAAGACAATGGCTTTGGTGTAGGAAAGTACTTACAAGGTGAGATGGTTTTGTTGCCTTGAAACACAAAGAAAAGTGGAGAAAATAGCTTGATTCCTGCACACTGATTGGGTTTCACTAATTTATTCCCTTGTTTTACTAAATTGTACGCAGGATTTACTAACTTATTCCCTTGTTTTACAAAATTGTACGCACAATTTACTAATTTGTTCCCTCGTTTTACTAACTCGTGTGCATGATTTACTAATTTGTTCCCTCGTTTTACTAACTCTTGCACACAATTTACTAATTTGTTCTTGGTTTACTAAATTGTGTGCATGACTTACTAATTTATTCCCTTGTTTTACTAAATTGTACGCACAATCTACTAATTTGTTCCCTAATTTTAGTAAATTGTGTGCACGATTTTCAAAATGTATTCCTATGTTTTTGTAAATTGTACCCACAATGTACTAATTTGTTCCCTCGTTTTACTAAATTGTGTGCACAACTTACTAATTTGTTCCCTTGTTTTACTAAATTGTCCGCACAATTTACTAATTTGTTCCCTCGCTTTACTAACTTGTGCTCACGTTTTAATAATTTGTTCCCTTGTTTTACTAAACTGTGTGCACGATTTACTAATTAGTTACTTCGTTTTACTAACTCGTGCGCACAATTTACTAATTTGTTCCCTAGTTTTAGTAAATTGTGTGCACGATTTTCAAAATTTATTCCCTTGTTTTTGTAAATTGTACGCACAATTTACTAATTTGTTCCCTCGTTTTACTAACTCTTGCACACAATTTACTAATTTGTTCTTGGTTTACTAAATTGTGTGCATGACTTACTAATTTATTCCCTTGTTTTACTAAATTGTACACACAATCTACTAATTTGTTCCCTAGTTTTACTAAATTGTGTGCACAACTTACTAATTTGTTCCCTTGTTTTACTAAATTGTCCGCACAATTTACTAATTTGTTCCTTAGTTTTAGGTAAATAATTTGATCACTCAGTTAATTGTACACACAAAATAATCATTTGTGCCCTCATTGTGAGTAAATTGTGCTGACAAATTTCGTTCTACTTCCTGCCTGTATTCTTATAAATGAATGTAGATGCCTCTCACTTAAAAATGAAAAAAAAAAAAAAAAACTTGATATGAAATATATTAAATTAAATATATATATTGAAATTGAATATTATTGAATTTATATTGAATTTTTAATACTTTTTTAAAGTGAAACACTGTATATGGTAATTTACAATTTACCAATAAAGTAAAAAAAAATAAATAATTCAGTTTATACAAATAATATAACAATACAACTATATATAAACATTTTGTATTATTTTGTAAACAGCATAAAATATCTAACAAAAAAGATCATGGCAGTTATGAGGCAAGGAATGGAGAGTTAAAATAGTCTACTCAAGCCAACTAATTCCCATCCCGACCTCCAGCTCTTTAACAGTAAGAGAGTGAAATAAATGAGGACCAGCACACATCGGGGCGCAAAGAGAAGCTTGATATGCAACATTACAAATGCAGCTGCATGCCCCATCCTGTCAGGCAGGGACATCCAGATGGGATTACTCGAGATGTGAAGTACCATATCCAGCCCTCAGACTGGAAGGCACAATTAAGAGGGAACTTCTGAACTGCATGGCAAATTGCAATGAGACTCAAAACATTTTATTTTCTGCATAATATTAGGGATTTCTGATTAATAATTCATTAAGAGCATGCCTTTCTAGATAGAGACTTCATTTTCACTGGCAGCTTGCAACTCAAGCTGTGAGAGGAAGTTTGAGATGGGCGAGAGTTTGATAAAGATCACGTTCAGAGGTTCATGTAATAATCTACAATTTCAACCTGTTAGCAAGATATGATGGCACTCGAGGCTGCCAGAGATTTTCCCCGTTAATGCAAAGCCGCTCTTCACGGTTTCTCAGAGAGTTGAGAGGAGAAAATGGTAGAAATGGGCAGATCAATCTTAAAGTACTGATACTTTTGATAATGATGTTGCTACAAGGAGTCACTTCTCAGATAATAATATCAAAACGGATCGACCAAAAACAGAATGTGAGGCACTGCTGATGATTAATTTTGGAAAAAAAATAGAGAAATCTGTTCTTCACTTTAAGATTTTATTTTATTGCGCTGTATTTTATTTCATAAAAAAATATAGATCTTTAAAGTTTAAAGAAGTTCTATTCAAAATGGTTGATTCACCTACATTACTGCAAATAAAAAGTAAACATGACTAAGATGCAACAAAGACTGATAACTGAGACTGAGTGTTTTACGGCACATTTACCAATTTCCTTTTATACATATTTGCATTTCAAAAAAGCACAGAGACAGTCCCTCAGGCATGCCACCAGGAAGGCATTTTCATAACTGCATCCCTCGTATAAACCTGCATATTCTTCCCTTAAGGAGCAAATTTTCATCCCTGACCTTTGGCCACACAGATTCAAATGTCTTCCGGCAACGATCCAGAGTCACAGCTTTGATAAGTTAAATGACATGCAATGAAGACTCCCCACAAACAAAGCTCCATGCCCAGGGCAAGATCTCGGCCTTGGATTGCCAACGTGTCGTAATAAATACGGTGCCACTGAGAACAAAAGTTCCAAAGTTCCTCAGCACATTTTTATTTCAAACTAAAATCTAGTTGAAATTCATCTTACGTGATGCATAGAGAAAGTCAGTCTGGTACAGTTCTGCTATGGTTGTTGAAAATTCCTGTCAACAGAGGAACCATGCTTGAGGCTAATGCTCTTTGTGAGAACAAAACACAAGCTTAAAAAGTTTAGAAAGCGTTCATGCCATAATGTTGATTACCACACAAATTCATACCTACTTATTCAAAGGATTAGTTCAGTTCCTGAATAAAAATTTCATGATAATTTACTCACCCCAATGTCAAGATGCTCATGTCTTTCCTTCTTCAGTCGAAAATAATTTAAGGTTTCTGAGGAAAACATTTTTTTCTGTATAGTGGACTTCAATGGGAGCCAAAGGGGTAAAGGTATAAATTGCAGTTTCAATGCAGCTTCAAAGGACTCTACAAAATCCCAGCTGAGGAATAAAGGTCTGATCTAGTGAAACAGTGGTTAAAAAGTATATAAATTAGTATTTTTTAAAACAAAATAACTGATTATTTCACTAGATAAGACTAAGGCCCGGTTTACAGTGTCAGTTAAATCCGACCCAATTCCAATTTTTTTGCTCATATGTGACACAGATCAGATCTGTTCTATGACAGTGTAAACGTGAAAAAAAAACGCATGCATTCGGATATTTCGAGATCGATTTTGACTTTGCGATGACTGTCATCCAAAGTGTGCGCATAATAACCCAATAAATACACATATACACAGAATTACAGTATTTCAGTATTCACGCAAACATAATCTTTTGTCTTAAAGGAGTAGTTCACTTTCAGAATAAAAATTTACAGATAATGTACTTACCCCCTTGTCATCCAAGATGTTCATGTCTTTCTTTCTTCAGTCGTAAAGAAATGATGTTATTTGAGGAAAACATTTCAGGATTTGTCTCCATATAGTGGACTTCTATGGTGCCCCCGAGTTTGAACTTCCAAAATGCAGTTTAAATGCAGCTTCAAAGGGCTCTAAATGATCCCAGCCGAGGAAGAAGGGTCTTATCTAGCGAAACGATCGGTTATTTTCTAAAAACATTTACAATTTATATACTTTTTAATCTCTACACAGAGTACACACAGAGCTAGACAAGACTAGCATTTGAGGTTAAAAAAAAAAAGTACATAAATTGTAAAAAACATAATTTTCTTACGACTGAAGAAAGAAAGACATGAACATCTTGGATGACCAGGGGGTGAGTACATTATCTGTAAATTTTTGTTCTGCAAGTGAACTACTCCTTTAAGTGAACGCTTGGGGAACTGTTGGGGAAAAACATCTGATGTGTCTTATTAATGTTAATCTAACTGTTACGAAACCTGCCCGTGTTCTCCCGTCTGCTCACCACCAGAGGTCGCCCGCTCTTTACATTGACTCTCACACTTCACCCTGGACTTCACCTCTCATATTCCATTGCATGGTTTGCACTTTCACCCGCCACCAATCATGAACCGCATATATACTAAGCCATCACAGTCATTCACTGCCGAGTATTGGTTTTGCATTGCAGCCGGACAAAGCGTTCCCTTGTTTTTCTAGTTCTGACTTGTGTTTCTGTGTTCTTATTGCCCTGTCTGGTTTCTCAATCTCCTGCCTGCCTTTTTGGATTACTCTTTTGTCTCGCCCCATTGGATTATGTTCGCCACTGTTTTTGACCCTTGCCTGTCTGGATTACTCTTGTGTTTTGTCTTTGTTTTATCCGTTTGCTGTTGCTCGACCCTCCTGCCTGTTTATGACCCTGTCTGTGCTTCACCTTAATAAAAGCATGCATATTGATCCGAATGTCTCACGTCCCTATGTAACACTAACAATAAAAGAAAAGAGTGAATTACTCACTGCACTTCTTTAAACTGCTTTTGTAGTTTTAATAATCAATTGATTTGTAATTGTTTCTGTTCTTATTTATAATAGCAAAGATAAAATAATGAATTGTGATTATTAATATAGTAATTATTAATAAGAAAAGAACTGGAGGAAAACTTTAATCTTTCTCATAATCAACTTTGTTGACTCTATTGACTTCAAATGGGTGTAGCGTAGTCCAACAAATCATGTATCATATTTTTTCAAAATTTGTTAATTGTGACTCGTTTGGTCAGCACTGTTTACATACTATACTCAGGAGGAAGCAGGTGTGAAGGAGGTAAACGACAACAACGCATGCACAATGTTTAAGATGGCAAGTGTAAACGTGTGAATCGGATATGGGTCATAATTGAAAGAACGGACTGGGTTTTTTTTTTTTGGCTGTAAACGGACAGCTAAAAATAATCGGATATAGGCAACAAATCAGAATTGGGCATCAAGACCTGCAGTGTAAACGAGGCCTTATTTCTTTGAACCTGCATGTAAATTGCAATTTGGACCTTCAACCCGTTGATTCCATTGAAGTCACCTATATGGAGAAAATCCTGGAATATTTTTCTCAAAAACCTTAAATAGTTTTCAACTACAGAAAGAAAGACATGAACATCTTGGATGACATGGGGGTGAGTAAATTATCAGGAAGTTTTTATTCTGCTTTCCAAGTAAGAAAGGAAGGAAGAAGAAAAAAGGAAATAACTGTCCGGTTGAAAATGATTATTTTTGGTGCAATAAACATGCTGTGGTTTGAGTTTAACCTTTACTGAACCCGTAATATTCCTTTAATGTGGCCCATATGAGAAATCAACTGCATCATCTTTAATTCTCACCACCTTATCAAACCTGTCACAGGTTTTTGACGCCCGTGTGCATCTGACCAATGAAGAGCCCCTGAAGTTGAATCGGCAGATCGCAGTGTGAAAGATTCTGATAAGGTAGCCATTCATGTAGAAAACTGAGATTTACCGGCAGAGTTCTGAGAAAACCATCTACACATCAAGGTCAAATGGCAGCCGGCGCTAGAGGAGCATCAGTGAGCGGCTAGTTGGCATACTGCATCTTGCTAAACAGTGTGTTTTGGACGTTCATTGATGGCTGGGTGAAGATACAGTTTGCGTTTTGATCCATTGTTGGAGTCGACATGCGTTTCCCCCTGATGCCCATAACTCGTTCGTTATCCGCCGAGCTGCCGCCATAAAAAATGTAGAGCGAGCGCTTGTGAACAGACTCTTCCTAGATTGACCTGTCAATCCAGTCAGTTCCCTGACATATCAGCACCCCAGCTAAAAAAGCGCAAAGTTAGCCGCTCAATGCATCCCATCCCCGCTGAAAGTTATCAAGCGCACCTTGGAAAAGTGGCACTATGTCCTTCAAACGCCAGGCGTGATCAATGGGCCCAGTGACCTGTGCGGCCAAACATACCGTGTCGTTTCCAATGCGGTAATGTCACGGAAGACCAATAGCCACCCGCGGACGCTTTCTCATCTGCCTGAAGAATCACCGGTTCAGCCGAGAGTTTATGTGAGATGGTTTACACACAATTCCCGTCCATCACAGACGTCCACTTTTGACCTGACAAGCCATCGAGAATGCCACACAGACACATTCGCCGATACCCCACTGTACATTAGTTTAATATGAATACGGGCATAATGTGCATTCATTAATTATTTACCTGCTGCCACCCAAGACTGATGTGGAACATTCTGGAGTCTGTCATTACAGCGCCGACATACAGCTGCCGACAGGAAACCAGAGCTTCTGAATCCATCTGTGCCAACAAATCAAGCCTTTCCCAATAATCACAATTGCCTGCAATCCTGCACAAATCTGCTCGCCAACAAAGAGATTTCTCGTTTTGTCAAAAAATCAAGCTGTTGAACATCAGTGTGCTGATTACTACCAAAGGTGGCTGGAGCTTTTTACTGATCAATGGCATATTTTTCACTTTGATCTACTATTATCATTCTATTATTAATATTATTTGGGTGTCTGTGATTTTGCTACTACCAGCTGCTACTAAACAACTTAAAGGGATAGTTCTTGCAAAATTGAAAATTCTGTCATTATTTACTCTCATGTTAAGACCTTCGTTTATCTTCAGAACAGAAATTAAGATATTTTTGATGAAATCCAAAAGCTTTCTAACCCTGCGTAGACAGCAACACAACTGACAGATTCAAGGCCCAGAAAGGTAGTGAGGGCATCATTATTTTATGAAGCTACGAGAATACTTTTAGTGCGCATAGAAAACAAAAATAACGTCTTTATTCAACTGTTTCTTCTCTTCTGTGTCAGTGTTTACTACCACAACACTTTTTTCAGAGCAAAATTATGAAGGCTTGCAGATGTGGCATCAGTTCCACTACAATTAATTTTTTTTTTGTCAACAATAAAGCTTTTTTCAAAAGTAAGTGCACTTGTTAGTGCATTAGTGCAAACAGTTGTCAGTGAAGAGTTTGAGTGGAATGCGTGAACATCACTTTTAAATAGAACATTTTTGTGTGAAGTTTCCAGTCAAGCTGTAATGTTTCCTAGTTGCCCAAAAACTGTGAATATATGATCGAATTGTGTGTATTCAGTATAAAAATGTCATCTCCACTACCATCATTTTTACTACAGAATGCTGTTAAATAACAAGACATCATTTAAGAAATTGCGGAAAATGATAATTGCTTCAAAAACAAAACTTGTTGTAAATACACATATTTCATCTGAAAGAAGTGGTGATCATTGTAGCCAATCACAGACAAATCTGTTGAGCGTCTGAACACAATGGCCAATCAGAGATGTTTAGGAATTCGCTCAACAGTGCTCAAAATGCTAAATACTAGTCACATTCTTAAAATTTCAGTACAGATATGGTACCGATGTTGGTACTTATGATAACCCCAATATATACAGTGGAGATGGAAAGTTAGAGCACAATCTATAAATACTTGATTTTATCTGAAATATTGTTAATCTTCATCGCTCAAAATTTGAAGGAACATTAGCTGTAGTAATATCACTGTTCCACAAACATGTTTGACAAAATATAAGAGGTTTGGTGAATTTTCAGTCAGACTTATCTTAGGCATGCTGAGACAGATCCTTACCCAATTCAGCAGTTCAGCACTGAACTGGCAAGCAATTCCAGATGCAGTGTTTAACCGATTCCCCAATGAAAGTCTCTGCATTATACTGTCTTCTTGTGAAATTGTCTTATGTGGACAACCAGCCTTTTTGGTGGGCTTGAATGAATTAATGTCATTGTAAACCTTGAGCAATGACAAATTTGGAACCAACAACTTCTCTTGCAATGGCTGAAAGAGTCATCCCTTCGGCCTTCATCTGGACAACCTTTTGTCGCAGGGTTTTAGTCACCTCAGAGCATCCCGCCATCTTGCAATCTCAGTGAAAATTAGAGGAATGCTGCTAGTTAAATAGGGGTTGTCATGCAATTAAGGAAATTAGCACCAGGTGCAAGATTAACACCAATAACTGTAATTTTAATCAGAATTATTTTTCAAATATCTTAAAGTTTTTTCTATTGTGCTGCAGAATACAATTAATTTATGAAATAGGCCTATGCTTAAAAACTGCTCTTCTTCTCCTGTTAGAAAATGTTCAAGCAGTGACCTTGAAATTTAGGAAATTGTAGGTTGTTCTCTAATTTCTCCACTGTAAATTGCCACCATGAACACTCAAGAGCAAGTTGACTGTGTGTCAAACTCACTGATTTTCACTGTGAGTGACCACAAGTTCACTGTTCTAACATGACGGATGTTTCTGAAGTGGTCGAATGTGGAATCTTTTTAAGGTAACTCCATTGCCCCCTGCAGTATGGAAGTCTGATATGTACAGACCAAAAGAATTGTAAATACTATAAATGGGTCATTCTGTGTCAAATAAACCAAATTTCAAAAATATCCCCGGCTCAAATTTTTGATTATGCTAACATTTTTTTTCTGAAGAAAGATAGACATGTATAATGATGAAAGGCAAAATAGTAAATGTTATGGATGTATATTTATTGAGTAATTTACTAGTTTGTGGTGGGTCAAAATGACAATGTTCACCTGAGATTTAGAGCCAAATTACAGGGGGTTAAAACAACATAAGAAAGATGGCAGCATCATAATGTTATTTTTACACAGAGATTGGTAGCTCTGTTGACCTTATCAATCTTTGCTGCATTATATGCCAATGGTGACCATTAATCACCATTAACAGCACTTTTCAAGTTTTGTCTCCAAGGTTTGCATGCCTGTAACTCAGGAAGTATTAAGATATCTTAAGACCTTTTATATATTGGGTCTTAACAAACTTTCCTTTTGGCATCTTTATTTTTAGGGCCCTATATGGTTCAATTCCAGAGATATTGGAATTTCAATATGGCTCCTAGAGTAAACTGTTAAAATGTACACATTCAGTGGTCAAAAACCAAATGTGGGTCATTTGCAAAAAACATTATACTTCTTTTCTTTTAAAAGGAATGTCTGAAGAACAAATAACGTTGAAACTAGAGATGCATCTCATTTCCTTCTGTCAAAACAACTGCATTGAACATACTTGAGTGCCATAAATTTTCTTTTCCCAAAGTTTGCATGCCTATAACTCAAGAAGTATTAAAGATATTAAAGACTTTTCTTTCAGAATCTTTATTTTCAAGGCCCTTTATCATTTAGTCCCATAAATATTGGGACCTCAATAAGGCTCAATGTCCAGATTACCCATTTTCAGTGGTTGAAAACCAAATCTCATTGGCATTTTGACCCAGCTCTACAAAACAATGGAATACTGAGCAAATATTCACCCATGACATTTAACATTTTGGCTCTTATCACCATACATGTCTATCTTTCCTCAGGAAAAATATTGGCAAAATCCAAAATTTGAGCCGGTTGAATTGACACGGAATGACTCAAATATAGTTTATAGTTTTTTTTTGTTAAGTCATTTACTTTCTTAGTAGTAATTTTTGAGAAACAACTTTCAATACTTTCAACTTCCACCCAAAAAATAATAAAAAATGCCACTGATATGGAAAAAGCTCTAGTCACCACAGGTAGCGAGCAGCACACTGATTATTTAACAAAAGATGAAAGTGAGTTAAAAAACAAAATAGTCGTTCTTCCTGTACAGTCTTCCAGCAATCGCCACTTCTAAACTACAACAATTCTCATTTCCTTTGCAAAATTAAAATGTTTACTCTGATTACACCTCCTTTGGAGTGGAAAAACAAGACAGCGCCAGTCGAGGAGGAGGGATCCCACTAAGCACAATGGCATTCTCGCAGGTTTGTGTGACTGATGAAAGCAGCACCGTAGCCATCACAGCACACTCGGCGCACCCATGCGGGCCCGCGTGTCTGTCTCCCGGCAGCTCTTCATTAGCCACCTGCCTGTGATCAGACTTCCACTGTACCTGCAGTCTGCTCTGCCAGCCTTTCAAATGCCAGCGATACGGTGGCAAGAAAGACCTACTTACCACTCATCATTATGTCTAACTACCTCTGAGATTTCTTTTCTGCCGTTTAAACCAAGGAAGCACGTTATATAATTGGCCAGGCGACTGAGTCTGCGGTCTGTGTATTCAGATGACATGGAAGAAGAAAGTGTTTTGCATAAAACAAGAAAACATCCCACTTTGCATCTCCAAGAGATTCCTCCGAGTATTCGTAGGTCATTATCCAAACCGATATGTGCATATTTGTGTTGACATGATACACATTTGGCATACAATTATCACATTTAGCCGTGCATTTTTTTTCTCCGTAAATGTTCCATAAATACATTAGTGCTAATGATTCTTGATGAAATTTGATTAAATCCTTCTATTCCACTGTGGCAGTCTTGTAACCTCTTCACTTTCTGCTATAGAGGACAGATTTTAATATAAACATAATGCCTCCCACATGATTACTTACGTATAAGATGAATAGTCGTGACACATCCTTAACTTAAACAAAAAAATAATGGTATTCTGTGCTAACTTGTATTAAACATGACTTGCTTTACCTCTCAAATAGATGGATAGAAATCCCTACTGTAAACGGTGACATCCAGTCTGGGCCTGACAAACCCTGTCAAGCCCTCTGAAAAGGGATGTCAGAACAAATAATGGTGTAGTCTTGAGAAACAACACCAGACCTTAAAGTGTGTCAAACTAGTTTCACCCATCTGTCATCGGTGGTTCAGTCCCGCCTCACTCTCACACCGTTGAGCTGGTTGGGATACTCAAAGGTCAATGATAAATTGCAAATGTAAGAGTGTTCATGAGTGTCTATGCTGCTGCTGCAAAGAAACTAGAGGAACTTGCTACTGCCAATACATATGTTGATCAGTGTTATGAGTATTTAAGACATACCGCTGCTGCACCCGTTCAAAAGTTTACATACACTTGATTCTTAATACTATGATACCTGAATGATCCACAGCTGTTTTTTTATAGTTATAGTTGTTTATGAGCTCCTTGTTTGTTTTGAACAGCCTGCTGTTCCAACAATGACTGTATGATTTTAAGATCCATTTTTTCACACTATTAACAACAGAGGGACTCATATGCAACTACTACAGAAGGTTCAAACGCTCAGTGATGCTTCAGAAGGAAAAACGGCACATTAAGAGGGGGTGAAAACTTTTGAACATAATTAAAATGTTAATATTTTTCTTATTTTGCCTATCATATATTTTTCTAAATTTAGTAATGCCCTTATTATACTTCTTTTCTTTTAAAAGGAATGTCTGAAGAACAAATAACGTTGAAACTAGAGATGCATCTCATTTCCTTCTGTCAAAACAACTGCATTGAACATACTTGAGTGCCATAAATTTTCTTTTCCCAAAGTTTGCATGCCTATAACTCAAGAAGTATTAAAGATATTAAAGACTTTTCTTTCAGAATCTTTATTTTCAAGGCCCTTTATCATTTAGTCCCATAAATATTGGGACCTCAATAAGGCTCAATGTCCAGATTACCCATTTTCAGTGGTTGAAAACCAAATCTCATTGGCATTTTGACCCAGCTCTACAAAACAATGGAATACTGAGCAAATATTCACCCATGACATTTAACATTTTGGCTCTTATCACCATACATGTCTATCTTTCCTCAGGAAAAATATTGGCAAAATCAAAAATTTGAGCCGGTTGAATTGACACGGAATGACTCAAATATAGTTTATAGGTTTTTTTTGTTAAGTCATTTACTTTCTTAGTAGTAATTTTTGAGAAACAACTTTCAATACTTTCAACTTCCACCCAAAAAATAATAAAAAATTCCACTGATATGGAAAAAGCTCTAGTCACCACAGGTAGCGAGCAGCACACTGATTATTTAACAAAAGATGAAAGTGAGTTAAAAAACAATATATATATATATATATTTTTTATTATTATAATTATATATCAAGGGTCAATGACCGATAGTGTTCATGATAAAATAAAGCAAACATATGCATAAAAAATAAATTAAAAAAAGTTTAACTTAACTTGACTTAAAAATGCTAGGGTGTAACTAACAACTTAAACTTTTAAGTTGTATCAATGTGTATATATTTAAAAAAAAATAGTAATTTTACAAATACTATATATAAAATTACTAGTATTAATACTAGTACTATTAAATAAATTATTAAATAAATTAAATTATTAAATATTTCATTTTTTGATTACCAATTAAATTGAAAATTACTCATACATCTAATAACTATAACACTCATTTAACATTTTGCATGATGTTTTTTATGCATGTTGGTGAAACCACATAAAATAATTTAAATACTAACAATACTAACAATAATACAAAAATACTAACATGCAATATTCATAAAAAATGTATAACAATGACACACACACACACACACACACACACACACACACACACACACACACACACACACACACACACACACACATACTGTATTTGCCATTCAGTGCACAGGTGCACTGTAGGGGAAATAGGTTATGCTCAGCAAGAACAAAGAGGGACATTGCAGATGAAAAACAGGCGAAATTAGCTCCGGAAAAAGGAGCATCAGTCTCCTGAGCAAAGTCAGGGAATGAAAAGACAGAGCACATGGCCGTCGATCATTCTGGGCCGGTTTATAGTAGTATAAAGTAAGCAGTGATGCATAATTCATCTCTCATGTTGACCCCTGTCTGCTGACCCGGCAACACACAGAAACCACACCCGTGATGGATGCTCGCTTAAGTCATCTATTGGCACAGTTTTGCCTGAGATAAACTCTGTAATTAATGTCTTAATTTTGTTATCTCTCATTTATTTCCACGGCGTAGAGGTGACTCTTGCTGCGGATGGAGAACAATGGGCATCTGAGGAGACGGGCTTTTGGCAGAAAAGCATGCAGGAGAAATGCTGAATAACAATACCATCATCCATCATAACATGCTGAGAGTTAGCAGACTACAATCAGCCAATGGTGGACCTCCTGGGACGGAGGCAGAGCCTGAAATAAGCAAACTTCTCACAGCCCTGCAAACTTTACTCTCCACGAGCACAGAAGAACATTCATCGGTGTAAATCATATGTGCCTGCTGTTATTATGGCTGGAATACGGCTGATGACCAGTTGCCGAAAACACACAAACAGCTTACAAAACAAGTCCATCAACAAGCAGGGTATAATCGATTAGCAGAACAATACTCAAACAATGCTTGCAACAATGTTTGTGTGAATAATAACAGGCAAAGTAATGAAAAATTGTCTGCTTTAGTCTAACTTTCAAAATAGCTTGTTTTTCTTAATTATGATTATGAATAAATCTTTGCATGAATGTATATTTATTTATTTGCTTAAAAAAATGGTTATTATTCTGAAACAATTAAAAGGGTAATTAGGCTTCAAGTTTGGGAATGAAACAACATAATTTGAAATAAAACAAAACTTAATCAAATGTGATTAGATAAAAAGTCTTTTTTTATCCTTTTGTACATAACATCAGGCCAAAAGACTGTTGATGAAAATGAACTAAATCAGGTACATTTGCATTTATTTTAACGCTGAAATTGATATTTCTAAAGTTAGTATTTATAAAAGATGTTATTTGATTCACAAATGAATTTCAAATGTAATGAATCCTTCATTAAATAAAAAAAATAAATAACAGTTTTTTTATAATATTTATTTAATGTAATATTTTAAAATGTAGTAATATAAAATTATAATATTTTAATATAATATTAAAAAAATATTTAAACCTCAGTTTAAAATATTTGCATTCTGAATTAAATTTGATGAGATTAAAAAAATGTAATGTTTTAAAGATTTTGATTAATGTACATAGTTCTATTTTAAAATAAATAAAAAGTATAAATAAAGAATTTTACCTAATGAACAAATTACTTTCATGAGAAAATATTTTTAATGAATAAAAAAAATCTTAAAATGTAGTAATATAATATTTAAAAAATTAGGATGAATTAATAAAGTTTGGTAATGAAGGAGCAGTTTATTTATTTCTTTTTTTCTATTTTCTGAATGTTGATTGATGTACATTGTTCTTTTTTAAAATAAATAAAAAGAACGGATTTTACCTAATGAGCAAATTACTTCCATGAGTCATTCTTTTTAATGAGTTAAAAAAAAATTAAGAAATGTAATATTTTAAAATTTAGGGTGAATTAGTAAAGCTAAAACGACAATTTCAATAGTTTTCTGTCTTGAATTTGATGTAATTAAAAAAAGGCATTTTTTTCTCTTTCTCTTTTGCTTCTTTCTGTTTCTATTTTCTGAATATAAAAGTATAAATATTGAATCATCTTTGAAAAAAAAAATATTACAATATATATATATATATATATATATATATATATATATATATATATATATACACAGTACATATACAGAGACAATTAAAAATTACTTTAATAAATGATTATTTACTTTTTTAATGTGCATTGTTCCTTTTTAAAATAAACAAAAAAAGTATAAATAATAAAAAAATACCTAATGAACAAATTACTTAAATAAAAAGTATAAAAAAAAGAAATTTACCTAGTAAACAAATTAGTAATTATTTTTAATTAATAAAAAAATAAAGAAACCAGGGCAAAAGTGTAGTTTGATTTACAAACAAATTACCTGCATGGCACTATTTTATTGAATTGATAAAAAAAAAACAGTCTGATGAATCCTTATTCCTATATTATAAGCAATTAATTTATTATTTATTCAACTTTAATAGCACATTAATAAATGTTAATTTTGGGTTATTTTTTAAGCAAGAAATATACCCATTTTAAGCAATAGTTGAGTTAAATACTACCCTGAAGGCTGGGTTAACAAAAAAAAAAAAAAAAAATTGCTGGGTTTGTGTTAGAGTGTAAAATAGATTACTTTTTTTTTTTCAATAAATACTGTATGCCACAAATACAACCAACCAGCAAACATAAACTTTAATTGTAAGCTAAATGAATGAATGAATAAAGGTATTAGACTCTGTAAATTAAAGACCTTTGAGGTAATAAATTACTTATATCAATAGATAACTGAATTAATTCTATGATGTAACGGAATTAAAAACATAATATAAAATATTACAAAAAATACTAAAAACTGTTTACCTAGTCACTGATTAAATGCAAATATACACTTCCGAATGAAAAAATACAGAGTTTAAAACGACTTTTCACTTTGTTTACTTTGTTTTAACACAGTATACACCAATATGACTTCAAACCCTAGAACTGCATCTCCATGTTACACCATCAGAATTTTTAAACCAGATACAAATTTCTCCAGTAATGGATTAGTTGTTTAGTAAAAGTTAGAGAACACAAGTACAAAAGCCATCCCGAATGCCCAGCTCTAATTAATATGCACCTCCTTCGGTTCTCGCAGAACAAGGACGTGTTCACAGTGTGTCCTGTGAATTTGCTTCTGCACTTAATCTTTTTTCAATTTACAGGTAAGTTAACAGAGCCATCAAGCAGAAGCTACGCGGGTTAAGAAAGTGATAGCCATGCTCGGGAACGGCCAAATGCAATCACTGACTGCAGCGCAATACAACAATGAATCTGACAGAGGGCAGGAACCTTGACAGTGGATGGAGATGGAGATCAATGAGAATTCTAAATGGGCATTGTGCAACACCGCGCACCAACAACTGAATGCAGCACAACAGCCAGAGTTCAGACACAGGCAACAGGGCCACGGCTGCCAATCCATCTAATCAGAGAGATCAGCGGCTGGGAGATGTTGGGCGCAGTTCAAAAGCGTCCATTAACGCTAAATGGCTTTCCCCTTCAGTCGAATCACTTCGACGTTACATGGGAATTCGCTTAGAATCCAATCATCTCTGAGCCTTATACAAAAGGCCAATGAAAATTGGCGAGTGGCATTTGCATGACGCGCCACGCCCCGTACATACGGGTATAAATAGCGACGTCATGCGCCAGTCAGACAGCTTCTTCGCTTCAGATCCGTCTGATGTTGAGCCTGCTGTTTTCTCTCTACGAGACTTCTAGACAAAACTACAAAGAGTTCTTCAAAAAGAGTTCCTGCTCTCTCTCCTGACGTGCTGCCAAGACTAAAAGAGCTTTCTGTTTGGCGGCCGTCAGCGATCTCCTGCGGGCTGCCGTTTTCACGGCCATTACAGCCGCACTGCATTCCAGCGAGAAAGTCCCGTTGAGTGCACAGCCGCCCCGCGGCTTTTTCCCTGGGCAGACCGGGAGCTAAAAGAGCAATTTCTCGCGGCCGCAAGACGTTCTTTTCAGAATGGCTTTTCGGCCGTGCGCTTCAGGATGCGGTAGTTTCCTCCCTCCTGCGGACGGACATGATCACTGCCTCACGTGTTTGGGGAGTGAGCACGCTGAGGCAGCGTTCATGGATGGTGAATGCATTCATTGCGAATGCATGACCATGAGCACGCTGAAGTCCCGCCGCTCGTTCGCGAGGCGGCTCCCCCCGCCTTCCTCTCGCGGTCTGTCGTTAAGCCGTCAATGCTTTTCGGCCACCGCGGCGAGACGCGGGGGGGACTTAACTGTCACCGTGCAGAACGCACCGCCGGCCCAGAAAGCCCTGCGGTCTTCTGTCACACAGCGTGGTCCCGTCGAGTTCCCGGAGCAGTACGCTTCCCCGCCCAGCGGGCTGAGCGTCTCCTTCGGTGCTCCTGCGGAGGATGAGATGTCGACCGCAGCATCAGAGGGAGAGTCGGTTGGCGAGGCGGACGCTTCGGCGGCGCGGCCCCCTCCAGAGGTGGCCGCTCCGTCTGAGGTGGACGTCGAGCTATCGACTATGCTCCTCCGGGCCGCCAGGGGGATCGGTTTGGAGGTGCCCCAGGCGCCCCCGGCCGATCCTTCTAGGCTGGATGATTGGTTCCTGGGGAGGGCCCCCGCGGCTCCACCTCGCCCCCCCTCGGTCCCATTCTTCCCGGAGCTGCACGAGGAGCTGACTAGATCCTGGCGGGCCCCCTTCTCATCACGGCCCCGCCCCAGCTCCTCTCCCCTCGCCACCCTCGATGGCGGGGCAGCCAGGGGGTATGCAGCGATTCCCCGGGTCGAGCGCGCTGTGGCGGTGCACTTGTGCCCACGCGGCGCTGCCACCTGGAGGGATCGTCCGCATCTCCCGTCCAGGGCGTGCGAGCGCTCGTCCGCCCTTGCGGGCCGCGTTTACCACGCCGCTGGACAGGCCGCCACCGCCCTGCATGCTATGGCGATCCTCCAAGTGTATCAGGCCCAGGCCCTGAAACAGCTGCACGAGGGTGGTCCCGACCAGGGGGTTATGGAAGAACTCCGCGCCGCCACCGACTTCGCCCTACGGGCGACGAAGGTCACGGCGCGTTCCCTTGGTCAGGTGATGTCCACAGCCGTGGTCCAGGAGCGACACCTATGGCTCACTCTGGCCCAGATGGCAGACGTCGACAAGGCTCGCTTTCTTGACGCTCCTATCTCCCAGAGTGGCCTATTCGGCGACACTGTCGAGGACTTTGCCCAGCAGTTCTCGGCAGTCCAGAAGCAGCGGGAGGCCATTCAACACATCTTGCCCCGCCGCGAGTCTAAACCCATCCCGCCGCCGGTGGCTCAGCCTCCCCCCGCTCGTCGCCGAGGGCGCCCCCCCGCGGCCCCCACCAAACCTGCTCCGTCGCCTGCTGAACCCAAGAAGGAGACGGCCCGACGTCGAGCCGGCCGCGGGGGTGCGGCGCCGCCCGCCTCTCAGGGACCTGCAAAGAACACCCGCAAAAGAGCCGCGAAACGTCCCTGACGCGGGCAACCCGGAGGTGGAGAAGTTTGTTCTTCAGGGGACGAGAACATCTACGTCCCCGCTCCCGCTGGAGGGCCGGGGGTTGTTGTGCACTTTAACGCTGCCGCCGGCCCACGGGTCGGCGGTACCCACAACTTCAATAAAAGAGCAATTTCCTTCACCTCCGGGGCCTCGGCCCCGTGTTCCCGTTCCGGGCGGCACCAGGATGCCCTCTCGGAGCCGGACTCGGAGCTGTCTTTCGCCAGCGCGGGAACCTGGGAAGAAGGTAGGCCCTGCTCAGAGCAGCTTGTCTCCCCTTCCTGTTCCCCCCCTAGGCTGCCCCACCACGGTCACGTCGGTCAACGTTCCCTTGACACCCCTGTCGAGGCGCTTGGGGGCCTGGCTTCAGCTCCCCAGCCCCTCGCGGTGGTTGATACGGACGGTACGTCTCGGCTATGCGATTCAGTTCGCCAAAGCTCCGCCCAGGTACAGAGGTGTCCTTCACACTCGTGTCCACTCAGACACCCACGCCGCTGTCCTGCGTGCAGAGGTCGCAGTCCTACTGGCGAAGGATGCGATCGAGCTTGTCCCTCCAGCCGAGATGAGGTCAGGGTTTTACAGTCCCTACTTCATCGTGCCCAAAAAGAGTGGTGGGTTAAGACCCATCCTGGATCTCAGAGTCCTGAATCGGTCCCTTCTCAGGCTGCCGTTCAAGATGCTCACGACGAAGCGCATGCTCACATGCATTCGTCCCCAGGATTGGTTTGCAGCCATCGACCTGAAGGACGCGTACTTCCATGTCTCGATTCTTCCTCGCCACAGGCCCTTTCTTCGGTTTGCGTTCGAGGGTCGAGCATACCAGTACAAAGTTCTCCCATTCGGCCTGTCCCTCTCTCCTCGCGTTTTCACCAAGGTTGCGGAAGCGGCCCTGGCCCCTCTTTGGCTGTCAGGTTTCCGCATCCTCAACTATCTCGACGACTGGCTTCTGTTAGCCCACTCTCGAGAGGTGCTATGCGACCAGAGGGACCTGGTGCTTCAGCACCTCAGCCGCCTGGGCCTTCAGGTCAACCGAGAAAAGAGCAAACTCTCCCCAGTGCAGAGGATCTCTTTTCTCGGTGTGGAGCTGGACTCGGTCTCCATGACAGCCCGTCTCACCAACGAGCGCGCTCAGTCGGTGCTGAGATGTCTAGATTTATTCAGGCACAAGACAGCGGTTCCTCTAAAAACTTTTCAGAGGCTCCTGGGGCATATGGCAGCTGCGGCCGCGGTAACGCCGCTGGGGTTGCTTCATATGAGACCGCTTCAGCACTGGCTACACGACCGAGTCCCGAGACGGGCATGGCACCGTGGCACACTCCGGATTGGCGTTTCCCCGCAGTGTCGCCGCCTGTTCAGCCCGTGGTCAGACCCTGCCTTTCTCCAGGCCGGAGTACCCCTGGGGCAGGTGTCCAGGCACATCGTGGTTTACACGGATGCCTCCACCACGGGTTGGGGTGCTGTGTGCAACGGGCAAGCAGCTTCGGGCTCCTGGACAGGACCTCGACTGCAGTGGCACATCAATTGCCTCGAGTTGCTGGCTGTGCTTCTGGCCCTTCGTCGCTTCCGACCGACGTTGCGTCAGAAGCACGTACTTGTGCGTACCGACAGCACTGCGACTGTGGCTTATATCAACCGCCAGGGCGGCCTCCGCTCTCGTCGCATGTCACAACTCGCCCGCCGTCTGCTCCTCTGGAGTCAAACGTGGCTGAAATCGCTACGTGCCATTCACATTCCGGGGGAACTCAACCGTGCAGCCGATCAGCTCTCACGGCAGTCCACCCTCCCTGGAGAATGGCGACTCCACCCCGAGGCAGTCCAGCTGATTTGGAGGCATTTCGGGGAGGCCCAGATAGATCTGT
>NC_133374.1:25257640-25265140 GCF_049309525.1 Garra rufa
AATCAATGGGCAAGTCTGGAAAGCAGAACAGAAGTCTCATTAAATTTCTAAATAACACTATGGAATCTCAGCTCAAACTGACCCACTCAAAACTTCCCTCGCTTCTCAAGCTTTCAAACATAGAGACAGTCTGCGTATGCTGCTATAGCATCCACAAGACGCTGGAGGCTTGATCAAAGCTGCGAGCAGACGAGACATGTGCTAGCATGTTGGGTGTGGAGTGTGAATGGAAGATGCTCCCGTGTGCAGGAGGCCAGCGACATGTTCTCACCTTAATGAAATCTCATTAGTGGATGGAGCAATGTGTGGTTAACTTCATCACTGTATGCATACAGTCACAAACTTGAGCGCTGGACAGGACGTGTACGACAAAAATGATAACAGTGGGCTCCCTGATCATACAGACATCAGAAAAGAGCTAGAAACATTCACAGATGAAACATGAAACCAATACATGAATGATTAAACAAACATGTTTTTTTAAGTCATGGTTGTTTTTACAAGAATAAAGTATTCATGAGAACATTGTTGCGTCATTCGCGCGTGCAAATCACTTCACAACAGAGGCGAATTTGCATCATGGGAGGGGCTTCTGCCACTTGTCCGCGGGAAAGTGGTTGTAAAATTCAGCGAATATGCTCAATTTGCCAATTGTCAATATGTATATATATGTAGCTCAAATTGAGTAAAGATTGTTTTTTACAACTTACCAGATTGTCCGACCTCCTCACTCACTTTCTTCCAAGCAAGATCCTTTTTATTCCTGTTTCGATAAAAAAAGGATGTTGTGTCGTACAACTCTGGGTGTCCGCACACAGCAACGATAATTTTCTCCTCCATCTTTGTTAAAAAAATTCAGCCTCCGCTCACTGATCACGTCACTACTAGAGCGAGCTCCTGATTGGTTACCGCGGCGCGAAATTTCGCCAAAGTTCAGATTTTTCAACTCGCGCAAATGGCACGGCAAACGCTTGAAACGCTCAATGCGCAAGTGATTTACTTAACATGTAAATCACTTGCGCTTGCCGCTTCATTCGCGTCCAGAGTGAACGCGCCATTATTGTGCAAAAGTTTTAAACCCTTAAATGAAAGTCTGTGGGACTTTTCATAGTTTTGATCTGCAAGTCTGATCAGTTAGAAAAAATATAGTAACATGAGTTTCTCAAGCCAACTTAATAATAATTGAATTGCTTTTGGCTTTTGGCTTTAGGAAAGTGGAAACAATTAATTATTAAATTTTTAATAGCACACTATTTTCTCTTATACTGCATCTTATACTGTCTTTCGCAAAAGATTCATGATATTTGGAGGCCCTTAGTATCAAAAAGTTTGGAAAACCCTGGTCTAGGCAGGTAGTTCTTAAAGGGGGCCAAGGCCCACTAGGGGGCCTAAACTTCCAATAGGGCCTCAAAATATAAGAAAATATAAGACAATAAGCTATAAGAACTAAAATTCTGTATTTTCAACAAGTTTTTTTTTTTCTTTCTTTAAAAAATAACTATGGTCTTGACAAACCTGGATATATGAGTCCATGCACTTTATTTATTTATTTATTTATTTTTTCTACTTACTCAAAAATATCTTACTGGGTAGAAATTGAGTGGAAAAACACCAAGAACAACGATGAGGGGCCTTAGAGTCATCTCTTGCAAGTTGACAAAAAGTACATAGTCTGTAACCTTTTTAACAGCAAGGGCAGCAGTCTGGCCCGGCAGTTTTGGGTTTTGACATCTAGGCTGGCATACAAGACAACCGGTCCACCAGGATGAGTCCCGGTTGCTCCCCAAGGCCTGTCCATCCCTGAGTACGTGTTGTAGGGCTGTCTTGACTGCTTCAAACCTCAAATGCCAAGCAACCCACATTTACAATAAAGATTCCCTGTGAAGAAATGTCTTCGTTGAGTCTGTACAAATCCTCACAGACAGCCAAATCTGTGCGCGTTCAGTATGCCAGGACGTCTCCAGATGAATCCAAGTCCATAAATTTACTGTGTGAAACAGTGTATATGCCAACTGTGTGTTTTACGGCGTATTTGCCAACACGAGATCCTCCCCGGTTGTATCAAGAACAAGCAAAGGCAGGCGTTCAAGATTCAGCCAGATCACAACACTGTATCTTTTTCCCTTTGTAAAACAGTGCTACTAGTGAATCTCAGTCGCTGCCATCTGCTCCTAAAGCAGATGGTGTGTAATGTCAGGTTTACTCACTCATTTCACACCCAGCCTATTACTCCTTCAATTGTTTATCTTACCCCCATCTAAAGGTCACGGTTGCCATTTGGAAATCACCACGGGTCTGGAACATTCATGTGCCCTTTCTCTGACATGATCTACAAGGGGCACGATCTCTGCTCGCCTCCTCTGACTGGACAGCTAATATGGCGAGTACAGACAGGCTTCTGGAAACGCTCTGACTGTACTGTTTAGGTCTTTCAAATATTCCCTGCCAAGCACAGAGTCTATCAGTTACATGATTAAATGGCGCCTCCTCTGAAACCTCTTAAGAGTTGACAAATTAGAACAACTGCTGGTTAAAAACATCCTTAGGTCTTCATATTAATAAGTACGGAAGGAACTTTTTTCTAAAACACTGCATTTTCCATCTCCATTCTAAGCCTATTTACTATTTCAAAGAGTTGAGAAAGTAGAGTGTGGAGTTAAGCGTACTATTCAGCGGCTCCAGATTGAAGTTCTTACATCATCATACTAAATTCTGCATCCAAATACCTACAGCAGTATATGCAGTATTCAGAAAAAAAAGGATTCCCGAAAATGTGATGTATAGTTAACAGTTTCCATAAAATGCCAAGGGGTGATTCCTCCAAAGAAGTAAGGGGGGAAGTGCCTCCTCAAAATATTGGATGAGAAAAAAATGAATAGTACAAAAATAAAACAATACCAGTATTACAAAACATAATATTAACCTTTAAATGCATGAATGTTTTACCAATTCATGCATTTACACAGAATCTCTTAAACTGCAATTTGCAGCTAGACGGATGTACTGTTATTTCCTCTACAGTCAAAAATCTTGGTGTTATATTAGACAGCAAACTTTCTTTTGAAAATCATATTTCTCATGTTACAAAAACAGCATTCTTCCATCTTAGAAACATTGCCAAGCTACGGAGCGTTACCTGTTTCTGATGCAGAAAAGTTAGTTCATGCATTCATGACGTCTAGACTGGACTATTGTAATGCGCTACTAGGTGGCTATCCTGCATCTTCAATAAACGAGCTACAGGTAGTCCAAAATGCAGCTGCTAGAGTCCTTACCAGGTCAAGAAAATATGATCATATTACCCCGATTTTACGGTCTCTACTCTGGCTACCTATTTGGTTCCGTATCACTTACAAAATATTACTTCTTACCTATAAGGCCCTTAATGGTTTAGTTCCTGCATACCTAACTAGTCTCCTTCCACGCTACAATCCCTCACCCCTCGCAAAACTCTGGACTTTTGGTAGTACCTAGGATAGCAAAGTCCACTAAAGGAGAGCCTTTTCACATTTGGCTCCCAAACTCTGGAATAGCCTTCCTGATAACGTTCGGGGTTCAGACACACTCTGTATGTTTAAATCTAAATTAAAGACTCATCTCTTTAGCCAAGCATTCACATAATGTATCTCATAACGTTGTTACATCTGATCACATGCAGATCAACATTCTTCAGCTTGGGCTAAACACTAAATTTTTGCTTGGTTGGAACAGCAGCTACGCTAATTATTTCTCTATTTGTTTCTCTGTTTCTGCCACGGGATTTCCATCCCGTGGTACCTAGGAATTACACAAGATTAAGTCTGGATTCAGAAGAAGAGAGGATGCCAACCCCCCAGAGGACCGCCGATGATGCCAGCCTTGAAACAACATACAGCACTACACAATTTTTCTACAAGTTTGATTGCAACACATAATCATTACTATTAGTGTTCATCATCTGTTTGATTACACCATTACTGATTTTAACATTTATATCATATGTACATCGACTTGACATACAGTAGTCACCACTAATAAGCTACTAAATATATTGTAGTAGCCTACATTTTGTACAGCTGCTTTGCAACGATTTGTATCGTGAAAAGCGCTATACAAATAAACTTGAATTGAATTGAAAACTTGAATTATTATTACATATTCGGGTCCTTAGCGACCCGGACCAATATATCCAGCACAGATGGATCTCTAACGTTTGCAATAGCAAAACAAACCTCTCTTGATATTTTAAGAACAATTACATAAGAATAAAATAAAGCATATTTTACCTTTTGAAACTTTTGAAGGGTTCAATTTGAGCAGATGATTTTGACCACAGTACATTCAGCATCTGGCATATATTCACGATTTCAACCATATTCTCAAAACTATCGTTTTCAATGACTTCAAAGTCAATATTTTGATCGCTGGCAGCTTATTCACCACATCCACCATCAAATAACAGTGACATTTATATTTTATTGCATACAGTAATTGCCCTGCAGTAAATCCATTCAAACCAAGCAACATTTTTGCTGATGATATTCTTTTGTTTTATGCCTGTGATAGTTATGCATGAAACATCACGTCATTATTGCCCATTGAACAAGAATAAAGAGGAATAAAGGTGAATTGCACGTACTGTACTGAATCATCAGATATTTACATATTTTTGTGCACAAAAGTACTTACACTATTACACACCTCAAGTCTCTAGTGACCTATACGCTTTTTTACAAAAAAAAAAAAAATAATAATCAGAAAACAGATAGATATTCTTTTATGTTTTGTTATTTTTCTTGTTATATTGTTACATTTACAATGAATAGATTGAGGAATACTAAACAAAGTTGATGTCAAACTTGAAAAAATAAAGGAGGGAGAGGGTAGTGAATGACATCCCGGGTCGCTAAAGACCTGAGGTATGCATTTAAAGGGTTAAAAGCATCTTTCTCGCCTCCCCTGAGCCCACTGAGTTTTAACAGAGCCCTTAAAGTGTGCGGTGAGTTCGGTGAGGGGTAATTGAGAATGAAAGGTGAAAGTCATGTGAGAGGAGGCAATGTTTCCACTGCAGTATGATTGGATATGACTGGTTATGATCAGCTGTGAATGATTCATGCGATAAATCCTGCCTTTTGTGTTTTGAATGCACAATATAGTGGCGTTAATGGGGAGACTAACTTAAAAAAGTAATTAAACAACTGACACATTTAGATATAACCACTTTGTCAAGTCAAAATAAGACTTAAAATGGCATGAAAACATGATCTGTGGGAGTTTTTAGTGAGTAATCAGCTTGGTGAAATTTAAATTAAATCTATGTGTCTGTAATAAAAAACTATTGTTTAAATTGTTACTGCCTTGAGTATTTATTTTGGAATAAATGTTAAATGCAAATGTAAAATGCAAGTTTTTGCAGTGTGCTCACTTCTCACTTCCTTTTTTATTTATGTATTTACTTATTGTGTGTGTGTGTGTGTGTGTGTGTGGCTGTGTCTTGTACAGAGGTATTTGATGGTGTGATGACTGCGGGCATTATTTGACCATGTTTCCCGCAGGAGGTCCTGCCGTTTGTACTTGCTTTATGGATCGTTGCATTTTTGTTTCATTGCTCCAGTGGGCATTGCTTATTTTGAAGTGTTATTTTTGCATTTTATTCCATTTGTACAGGTGGATCACACACAAACAATCTCTACAGCATCTACAGCGGTGACCAAAATGATTAGAACACTAGTATTTTCACCAACTAAAAATAGTTTGAAGTCAGTTATTTCTATCTTCTGCTGTGGTGGGTTAGTAGGAAGATACTTCAAGAGACCGACCTGCAAAGCTACCTGAAAAACTATGTGCAAGTGCACCTAGGGCAAAAGCTGCTTTAAATGCAACAGATGGTCACACCAAATGTTGATTTAATTTAGTTATTAGAAGTTGATTGACAAAGAAAAGCTATTAATGACATAGACCTTGCCTAAAACTTTTAACAGTACTGTAGCTTTGCAGGTAGGTTTCTTGAAGCATATTGGAGATGTTGCCACAGATCTTCTGGATTTAGTCTGTCTCAGTTTGTTCTGTTTCTTCATGTCATTCCAGACAGATTATATAATTATGAATCAGATCTCTGTGTTGAGCACTGGCTGTTGTCAGACTCCTTGTGCAAACTAAAATCTTACTTGATTATTACAATTAATGGCAAAATGAATGTTTGAAAATGTAAAATCATATTTGTGACCCTGGACCACAAAACCAGTCATAAGGTTAAATTTGACAAAACTGAGATTTATACATCATATGAAAGCTCAATAAATAAGCTTTCTATTGATGTATGATTTGTTAGGATAGGACAATATTTGACTGAGATACATCTATTTGAAATCAGGAATCTGAGGATGCAAAAAAATCCAAAAGACTGAGAAAATCACCTTTAAAGTTGTCCAAATTAGGTTCTTAACAATGCATATTACAAATCAAAAATTACATTTTGATATGTTTACAGTAGGAATTTTACAAAAAATCTTCATGGAACATGAACTTTACTTAATTTCTTAATGATTTTTGGCATAAAAGAAAAATCTAAAATTTTGACCCATGCAATGTATTTTTGGCTATTGCTACAAATATACCCCAGCGACTTAAGACTGGTTTTGTGGTCCAGGGTCACATTTTAGCTGGTGAAAATATTAGTGTTCTAATAATTTTCAATCACTGTGTGTGCACTATATTGTTAACTCCAGATGTTATGTTTTACATGTTTTACATGTTTTACATGTTTTACATTTATGCATTTGGCTGACGCTTTTATCTAAAACTACAAGAACATTTAGAGAGTTTTATATCTATGTTTTATACTAGTGTTGCTATTGTTAACTAAAATTAAAAATATTGTCTTTGGTAATTAAAATAAATCTGAAATAAAATAAAATATAAATAGTAGATATTAGGTGGAGCCTTGACAAATAACTGAAGTTAAAATTTCTAATCTAAAAAAAAATAATAATAATAAAATTAAAGCTAAAATGACAAAAGCACATAAAATTAAAACATCTCAGGTTACGTATGTAACCATGGTTCCCTGAGAAGGGGAACGAGACACTGCATCCTTTAGTGTCCTCTAGAGGATGCAGTTTAAGTTCCCTCGGAAGGGAACGTCTCAGGTTACGTATGTAACCATGGATCCCTGAGAAGGGGAACGAGACACTGCGTCCTCTAGAGGACACAGTTTGAGTTCCCTCGGAAGGGAACTGATTATGTATTTAGAACATAAATGTGACCCTGGACCACAAAACCAGTCATAAGGTTAAATTTGTCAAAACTGAGATTCATACATCATATGAAATCTCAATAAATAAGCTTTCTATTGATGTATGGTTTGTTAGGATAGGACAATATTTGGCCGAGATACATCTATTTGAAATCAGAAATCTGAGGATGCAAAAAAATCAAAAAGACTGAGAAAATCACCTTTAAAGTTGTCCAAATTAGGTTCTTAACAATGCATATTACAAATCAAAAATTACATTTTGATAT
>NC_133374.1:25270140-25290593 GCF_049309525.1 Garra rufa
GGATCATTTTGTCTGGTTTTTCAGATGTAAAACTTGACTACTGATTAAAGATATATGAAAAATGATAATAACTTGAATATGAACAAATAACAGCTTGTAGTGAAAAATAAAACAACAACTGAAAATTGTCTTTTTTTTCCTCTATAGCTAACGTAAATAAAATAAACGATTAAATAAATTAGTTATCTAAAAAGATTATATCTCATATGCTCCAAATATAATAATAATAATACAAAAATTATTATTAGTAGTATTATTGTTTCATTTATATTTATTATACCATCTAGTGTGTTGTTTTTAGTGCAAAAAACCCTCAAAATGGTATTTTTTCCCCGTTATTGTGATTCATAGCCATGCAAATAAAATAAATGATTAAATAACTAAATAGTCTATTAGTGATCTAAAAAGATTACAGTTTATATGCTCCAAATAATAATAATAATAATAATAATAATAATAATAATAATAATAATAATAATAATAATAATAATAATAATAATAATGCATTTATATTTATTATACATCAAGTGTGCTGTTTTGAACGCTAAAGGCTATTTATTTATTCATTTTATAATTTACCTACTGATATGGATTTAATTATAACAAATGATAATAATACATTTATATTTATTATACATCAAGTGTGTTGTTTTTAACTCTAAAGGCTATTTATTTATTTATAATGCACCTACTGATATGAATTCAATAATAATAATAATAATAATAATTATTATTATTATTATAATTATTATTATTATCATCATTATTATTATGTTTATTATATAATCATGTGTATCATTTTGAACTCTAAATATTTAACTATTTATTTATTTATTTATTTTATAATTTATTGACTGAAATGGATTCAATAATAATAATAATAATAATAATAATAATAATAATAATAATAATAATAATAATAATAATAATAATAATTATTATTATTATTATATTTACTATATCATCAAGTATGTTGTTTTTAACAACACTATTGTTTATTTATTAGACTATCTATTTATTTATAATTTACATGATATGGATTCAATAATAATAATAATAATAATAATAATAATAATAATAATAATAATAATAATAATAATAATAATAATAATTATTATTATTATTATATTTACTATATCAAGTATGTTGTTTTTAACAACACTATTGTTTATTTATTAGACTATCTATTTATTTATAATTTACATGATATGGATTCAATAATAATAATAATAATAATAATAATAACTACTACAACAACAACAACAACAACAATTATAACATTCATAATAATTATTATAAGATTTATTATATCATCAAGTGTGTTGTTTTTAACTCTAAAGTCTATTTGTTTGTTTATTTATTTATTTATTTATTTTATAATTTAACTAATGAGTTTGATTCAAAAATAGTTTTAATAATAATACTAATACTTATTATTATTACATAATTATTATTATTATTATTATTATTATTATTATTATTATTATTATTATTATTATTATTATGTTTATTATATAATCAAGTGTATCATTTTGAACTCTAAATATTTAACTATTTATTTATTTATTTATTTTATAATTTATTGACTGATATGGATTCAATAATAATAATAATAATAATAATAATAATAATAATAATAATAATAATTATTATTATTATTATTATATTTACTATATCACCAAGTATGTTGTTTTTAACTCTAAAGACTATTTATTTATTTATAATTTACCTGATATGAATTCAATAATAATAATAATAATAATAATAATAATAATAATAATAATAATAATAATGAAAATAATAATAATAACAACAACTACAACAACAACAACAACAACAACAACAACAACAATTATAACATTCAAAATAATTATTATAAGATTTATTATATCAAGTGTGTTGTTTTTAACTCTAAAGTCTATTTGTTTGTTTGTTTATTTATTTATTTATTTTATAATTTAACTAATTATTTTTATTCAAAAATAGTTTTAATACTAATACTAATACTTATTATTATTACATATTTATTATTATTATTATTATTATTATTACATATTTATTATTATTATTATTAATTATTATTATTATTATATGTACTATATCATCAAGTGTGTTGTTTTTAACTCTAAAGTCTATTTATTTATTTATTAATAATTTACCGATATAGTGATATGGATTCAATAACAACAACAACAATAGTAATATTCATAATAATAATTATATTTATTATATAATCAAGTGTGCTGTTTTTAACTCTAAAGTCTTTATTTATATATTTATTTATCTATCTTATAATTTACCTACTGATATGGATAAAAAATAGTTGAATTATTATAATAATAATAATTATTATTATTACATATTTATTAGTATTATTATTAGCAGTAGTAGTATATTTATTATATCATCAAGTGTCATTTTTAACTCTGTTGTCTATTTTTTATTTTATAATTTACCTACGGATATGAATTCAAAAACTTTTTTTCTATTTGTCACTACTTATTGTATAAACAAACAAACAAATAAATATCATACACTGGATGACTGAAACTTATTTATGTGGCTTGGATTTCATTAATATTGTCTTAACGAACATGGCTATACAACGATAGTTTTCTCGGTAATGCAGTAAGATAATGGTGTTTCAAATGCCTTTAACCCAATAACCATTACATGAATTTATAATGGACAACAAAAACCCAAATCCAGAGAGCCGACTTATCCCACTTATTTCAGAAGGCCACCACAGACAGCAATCACACATGCACCGATTGACTCCAGTACTGGAATAAGACGGTAAATTTCCATTGTTATTCCGCATCCATTATTGGCAAGCCGACCATTTTAAGACAGCTTAATTAAGTGCCCCAACTCCGCACGGACACCAAGTTCATTATGTATATTGATGTATCTATCTCAGCTCTCCGGTGAATATTTCTGAGTAGGCCACAGCTTCCAGCTGCAAAGGACTCTCCCTGGACCCATTCAGAGCACACATGCTCCGTGGATATGCCTCTCAATGGCCACAGGCAATGGCCAAAACACATCTAAGGCAGTACTTATGTTAATAAAGCCTCATATGAAGGATTTCTACGCACGGCAACAAAATCAACAGCACGGTAATGATCCCTGCTCGGCTGGAATGAAACCGACTCAGTCCTGAGGCTGCTATAAAGAAGGTCAGGTAAACCCGCGAGCCGCGAGACATCGAGCGTGGCGACGCCGAAGAAGTCTAACAAAAGCAGCTGGGTAAATTAAGGTGAAAGGAAAAATGGAAATAAGACCCTTAAGACTCTGAAAAGAAGCGCTCATGGGGCAGCGTCGGGGGTAAATGAGGAAAGGTCAAGCGAAGGGAAGGGGGCTTGAGAAGTGACGCAGACTCCGTCCGTGCCGCTCGTCGCTCACATTCACACTCAGCCACGACTGCAAGCCATTTAATTAAAAGGAGCTGAGCTGTGACAAGAAAGAGAGGGGACCTCAGCTTCTGCAGCGCCTACAGCCTCAAACACAATCCACTCGGCACAATCGATACGCAGCCTTTCCAAAGCTGCTCCTTAACCACGCGCACACAGCGCGGCTCTGTAGCGTATTCTTAGCATGTTGACGTAGGCTGGCTTTTCATGTCAGGGTTTACTTGGTGGGAAAAAAAAAACATTCCCCGGCGTCTCCGCAGGGACGGGTTTTCACTGAAACGCAGATGGCTTTAAATATGCTCAAAGAGTACCCACTAATTTACGGACTGTTATATGATGCATGTCTTGTCTAAGGCACTAGTCATTACACTCTTAAAAATAAAGTTTCTACTTGGCATTGAAGCCATTCATGCTAAGAAAAAAAAAGGTTATTTTAAAAACTTTTAAGCAAAAGATTCTCGGGGGAACCCAAACTGGTTTTTCTATTTTTCCCATTTAGGAAGCTTTACTTCAATGAGTGTGCACACCAAAAGCAAAGCGAATATTCGCATTGCATTACTCACTCTAGATTACTCACAAGTTGATTTAGTTTAACTTGTATGGATAAAAACATCATCATGTTCTCCTCCATTTTCTGATTCAACTGGCAATGTCAATAGGCTCTTTGCCACAACCCATCATGCAAATTTGTCAACTTGCCTGGAAGACGTGCTTGAGGCAAATATCACACATTTGCGGTAATCGCATCGATCAATTCGCATCATTCACGTTTCCCATCACAAATTTGCATCTATTCATGTCTTTGCATTGACTTTGTATGTAATCTACTCGCACAAATAATTAAATTAGTTTGAATGAAAGCAAAGCGAATATTCACATTGCGCAACTCACTCCAGATGTTCATGTCTTTGCATTGATTTGTATGTAATCTACTCGCACAAATAATTTAATTTGCTTTAATTAAGGCAAAGCAAATATTCTAATCTCAATAAGCTTTTTTCCCTCTCAAGTTAATTTTTTTAAACTTGTGTGAAAGACATGATTGTGGCGAATATCGAGTGTTTGCTGCAATTACATCGCCCAATCCGTGTCGCCCAGTGCAAATTCACATATATTCACATCTTCGCATTGACTTTGTGTGTATCCTACTCACACTAATAATGACATTTGCTTTAATTAAAACATATATACAAATAAAAACATAATACTCTTTTCTCCATTTTCTGATACAACCGGACTGTCAGTTGAAACATATTGCGCGTTTGTGGCAATTCATTGCCCAGCACAAATTTACTTTTGCTTTAAATTTGCTTTAAATCAAAGCGAATATTCGCAATGCATTACTTACTCTAGATTACTCATGGGATATTTTCAGGTCACTAGCATGAATAAAAACCATCATAACACTCTCTCCTCCATTTTCTGATACAACCGGATGTGTCAATAAGCTCTTTGCTGATTGGCTTGCGTGACAATGTGTCATGCAAATTTCCCTCTTGAGTTGAAATTTTTCAAAACGATTGACGCGAACACACAATCATGTTGTCCAGCACAAATTCATTTCTATTCATTTCTTTGCACTGGTTTTATATGTATCCTACTTGCACAAACTAATTACTCTTTAATTAAAAAAATCTCTTTAAATAAAGCAAACTGAATATTCGCATCACATTACTTACTCCAGAGTACTGATGATTGAAATGAAAACATCATAATGCGCTCCTCCATTTTCTGATACAATTGGACATGTCAAAACAACTGGCTGATGACTGGTTTGCTTGACAATATTCGCATCGCGTTACTCAATCTAGATTAGTCACACAATATTTTTGCATCACTAGCGTGAATAAAACCATCATAATACTCTCTCCTCTATTTTTACATACAACTAGACATATCAATTAGCTCTTTGCTGAATGACTTGCACAACAACGTATCATGTGAATCCCGCTCAAATTTTCAACTTGTGCAGAAGACGCAATTGAGGTGAATATTGCGCATTTGTGGCAATAACATCGTCCAATTTGTGTCATTCGCGTCTATTCTACTTTGTATTGACTTTGCATGCATTTAAATCCGCTTTAATTAAAGCGAAGCAAATATTCGCATAGTGTTACTCATTCTAGATTTTTCACGGCATGATTTTTGCATCGCTCACACAAATAAAAACATAATAATGCTCTCCTCCATCTTTTAATACAACCGGACATGTACAACCGGACATGTCAATAAGCTCTTTGCTGATTGACTTGGTGTGACAAAGCGTCTTGTGAATTTCCAGCTCCTGTTATTATTTTTCAACTTGCGGGGAAGAAGCGATTGAGGCAAATATCGCACATTTGTGGCAATCGCGTAGCCCAATTTGTGTCATTCATGCCTATTTGTGTTTTTGAATTGACTTTGCAAGTAATCTACTTAAATTAGCATTAATTAAAGCGACAAATTTTGCATCGCATTATTTGCTCTAAATTACTTGTGGGAATAAAAACAAAATAATGTTCTCCTCCATTTTCTGATACAACCGGACGTGTCAATAAGCTCTTTGCTAATTAGCTTACGTGACAACGCGTCATGTGAATTTCCTGCTTGCGTTGAAATTTGAAGACAGATTAAGAACCGTTAAAAAATAGGATCTTCAATATTTATCACACTGAGAAAAAAAAAAGGTTATTTTAAGAACTGTTCACTGAAAGGCTCTTTGGAGAACCCTAAATGGTTCTTCTATGGCATCAATGTGAAATGCCCCCTTTGGAATCCTTTTTTTTTTTTTTTACAGTGTATCAAAAACAGAAAAGCAGGGAAGGGAAATGCCATTTGCCATCCAGCGACGCAGGCGGTTAAGGCAGGAAGTGATGGCAAGATGACTTGTTTGCACTTTCCTTTTTCCCCCAGCATTATGCAAATAGCTGTCACCCCATTGCCTCTCAATCTTCTGTCTGCGTTGAGCTGAGAGCTCTCTCTCATCAGGGGATGGGCTCACTTGGGCACACTCGGGATACGAGAGACAACAGCATCACCGAAAAATACTAAACAGAGTCTGATCACACAAGATGGTGGATGAGGAATTTGGCACAATTTGCTGGGCTTTATTTGTCCAGTGCTATTCTAAACAACTATCAAGAGTATTCTCTAAAAACAACATTGTCTTGTTGTCTAGATTTTATTGCTCACAGCTCAGGAGATTTACAGGGATAGTTCAGCCAAAAATGACATCTCTGTCATCGTTTACCCAGATCTCTATGAAATTCTTTTCAATCTCATTTGCGTCATGTCTATGACACCAGGCTGCATTGTTTATTGGGTATTTTGTAACCAAAAATGATGCATCAAATAGAGCACACAAGCTTGTTTTTAGAACTGGAGAGCCTGCAGCCAATATTTTATGGAAAAGAGCAGTGTAAACATTCTTTCATACTCTTTATCACACACTAAAAGTTCAAAAGTTATGATTTATTAATGTTTAGTCTCTTATGCTAGTCTCAAGGCTACATTTTAAAAAAAATACTGTAATACACTAATATTCTGAAAAATGTATGAGCAATATCACACGAGTAGCAAAAATGTCACTTTAGAACTAGTAATGAAGGAACGTTGAGTTGCTTCATTGAAAGCTTATCGTATTACTGCATTAAAAGCTCACTGTATTATGTGTAGTAGAGTATTATAAGAGAGAGATAGACTGGGAGCGAGTGATTACCTGCATCAGATACAGCATTCATTCTTCAGCTTAATCTCATATTCACAGTAAAACATTAGTTTGAATGTCCACTGAGAAAAGCAATATCTCCACGTACTACCCTTTAATCTGTTAAGGGGGATTTCTGATCACAGCATGGCTCGATCCATGTGTTGGCTTCGTCTTACAAAGTGCTGTTAAAAGTAAAACTTACTTCTTTGTTGATAACAGCGTTTCAGTCTATTTCAATATAAAAGCCTTCACTGCTGGCTCACTAAAATAGTTTCTTGTAGCCATCTAATGGAGGAAGATTGAAACAAATTCAAAATCATGAACACAAACACACACCGTTTCTCAAAAAAATTAAATTATTATTATTAAATACTGCTATTCTCAAGCTACTCGAGCGGGAAATACCACTACTACTTAGCCAAATAACAGATTAATGAGAACAAAGACTGTATCTCATGTTTAACCACTATAGAGACATCAGAGCCAGTGGAAAATCTGGCTGAGGTAAAGCTGCTCTCGGCGGGTTCATGAGCGCCTGCTGACACCCTGGAGCTCACATCTTCGAAAACATTGAAGCAAATTTCTCAAATAGTGATAACAGAACTCCAAATGTTTCACCATTTGTATCATTCCATTTGCTGTATTTCTCACAGCGACAACCAAATCCATTTTTTTTAAGAGATTTCTAGGTGAGAATGTACTTGTTTAGCCTTCAAATATGTAGTTTGTTAACAAAGATAGTGTCTATTTGAAAATTTGCTTCTGGATTACCAAAAATGAAGTACTTGTAATTAGAGTAGGTTACATTTTAAAATACTCATAATCAGACTACAGTTACTTTTTTATTGATTACATGATTATATATACTCACACAATAGCAATAAAGTATTCATGATTTATTGATTCTCTCTAATTCATCTTTTTATCTTTTAACTTTTCCTGTCTAAAATAGTCTACCACTTATATACACTCAGAAAGTCCAGTTTTGTGGACATTCACACATAGACTAGTCATTAGTCAGGTGGCGCCTACAGCATTTCACCAATGGATTTACAAAAATCATTTCAGGTTTACAAAAATCATTTCAGGTGTGACATTCTAGTGATAATAGCACTCCAACTGTTTCATCATTTGTATCACTCCGCTTGCTGTATTTCTCACAGTGACATCCAAATCAATTACAATCAGAGCTCATTAACCCGCTTCTGGAATTTCCCACCGACTCTGATGTCTCTATAATGGTTAAACATGAGATACAGTCTTTTTTCTCATTAATCTATTATTTGTTCAAGAGCAAAGAGTGTTGGCTAAGTAATATTTCCCGCTGGAGTAGCTTGAGAATAGTAGTATTTAATAATAGTATTTTGTTTTTGGGAAACAGTACGTGTTCGTGATTGTGAATTTGTTTCATCGTTCTTCCATTAGATGGTGACAAGAGACAGCAGTGAAGACTTTTATATTGAAAGAGACTGAAATGCTGTTATAAACGAGGAAGTAAGTTTTACTTTTAATAGCACTTTGTAAGGCGCAGCCAACAAATGGATTGACCCATGCTTTGATCGGAAATCAACCTTTACAGATGAAAGGATAGTACGACAAAGATAGCTCTCTCCTCATCGGACATTCAAACTAATGTTCTATTGTGAATATGAGATTAAACTGAAGAATGAATGGCGTATCAGATGCAGGTATCTTTATAACAAACCACATATTTAAAGTCTAAAAAAGTACATTAGAAGACTCTTAAAGACTCTTAAAACTACGTTCCGTGACACAAAAACAGTACTTCTTATAAAAATGTACTTGATTTGGGCGTCACTGTAAGAAATACAGCAAGTGGAGTGATACATACGGTGAAAAGTTTGGAATGCTGTTATCACTAGAATATCACACTCCTCTCAGCCAATCAGATTCAAGGACTAGAAAGAACTGTTGTATAATTGAACTTAACTGTTATTTTAAAATGTAATTTATTTTTGTGATGACAAAGCTGAATTTTCAGCATCATTACTTCAGTCTTCAGTGTCACATGATCCTTCAGAAATCGTTCTAATATGCTGATATGCTGCTCAAGAAACATTTCATGATTATCAGTGTTGAAAACAGTTCTGCTATTATTATTTTTTTTTTTTGTGGAAACCAGGATTCTTTGATGAGCAAAGTTCAAAAGAACATCATTTATTTAAAGAGAAACATTATAAATGTATTTACTGTCATGATCGGGGCTGTGGATTTTCCCTCAGCCACCTGAGGTCGCTGTCCCACACTACACTCCCCTTAGTCGTTCACGTTTGTCTTGTCATTTGCACTCATTACACGCACCTGCTCACAATTACCATCAGGACTATAAGTACCCTTCACTGCTCAGTCTGCTTTATGTCTGCATTGTATCGTGTCATGTGTGTTTATGTGTCCTGTGAAATCCTGACCTTTTGATTATGTTTTGGTTCTTGATTATTTTGTGTTCTAGTCTTTAGTTTGTGCCGTGTTGGCCTTTTGTTTGTTTTATTTGTTTGTTATATTCATTAAAAACCTACCTACCTGCATTTTGGACCCAGACCTCCTAGTATCACGTGACAGAATGCAGACATCACAGATGGGTCCAGCGGGGAGGAAATTTTTTTTTGAGACGGCGGTCGGGGCGGCTACCATTCCCTCTGCTCCCATGACGGAGGGGATGTCCTTTGAGGCGGCGTCGGCAGCACGCTTTGATTATATCTACGCCTGCCTAGCGGCGATGGACACCCGCAGTGCCAAGGTTGCGCGGAAGCGCCCCTGCTTTGCGGAGGGGGTGGAGACGCTATTTCGCGAGGAGGTGGCGACAACCGCCATCTCTGTTCCTGACACGAAGGTGGCTGAGCTCTCTGTTTCTGACGCGGCGGTGACCGCTCTCTCTGTTCCGGACGCGGCGGTGACCGCTCTCTCTGTTCCGGACGCGGCGGTGACCGCTCTCTCTGCTCCTGACGCGGCGGTGACCGCTCTCTCTGCTCCTGACGCGGCGGTGACCGCTCTCTCTGTTCCGGACGCGGCGGTGACCGCTCTCTCTGTTCCGGACGCGGCGGTGACCGCTCTCTCTGTTCCGGACGCGGCGGTGACCGCTCTCTCTGTTCCGGACGCGGCGGTGACCGCTCTCTCTGCTCCTGACGCGGCGGTGACCGCTCTCTCTGTTCCGGACGCGGCGGTGACCGCTCTCTCTGTTCCGGACGCGGCGGTGACCGCTCTCTCTGTCCCGGACGCGGCGGTGACCGCTCTCTCTGCTCCTGACGCGGCGGTGACCGCTCTCTCTGCTCCTGACGCGGCGGTGACCGCTCTCTCTTTTCCGGACGCGCCGGTGACCGCTCTCTCTGTTCCGGACGCGGCGGTGACCGCTTTCTCTGTTCCGGACGCAGCGTTGACCGCTTTCTCTGTTCCGGACGCGGCGTTGACCGCTTTCTCTGTTCCGGACGCGGCGGCGACCGCTGACGTTCCTCTGGCGGCGAGGCCAGCTCACGTTCCTCAGGCAGTGGCGTCAGCTCACGTTCCTCAGGCGGCGAGGCCAGCTCACGTTCCTCAGGCGGCGAGGCCAGCTCACGTTCCTCAGGCGGCGAGGCCAGCTCACGTTCCTCAGGCGGCGAGGCCAGCTCACGTTCCTCAGGCGGCGAGGCCAGCTCACGTTCCTCAGGCGGCGAGGCCAGCTCACGTTCCTCAGGCGGCGAGGCCAGCTCACGTTCCTCAGGCGGCGAGGCCAGCTCACGTTCCTCTGGCGGCGGCGGCGTCCGCTGACGTTCCTCTAGCAGCGAGGCCAGCTCACGTTCCTCAGGCGGCAGCGTCCGCTGATGTTCTTCTGGCGGCGAGGCCAGCTCGCGTTCCTCTGGCGGTGAGGTCCGCTCACGTGACTCCACTGCACGGTCCTGGCCCGCCATCCCTCCCCCTGACTTGCCTACCTCCGTACCTCCTCCCTCCAGACTTTGGGAACGTCTGGAAGCCGTTCCGTAGGGAGGGGGTAATGTCATGATCGGGGCTGTGGATTTTCCCTCAGCCACCTGAGGTCGCTGTCCCACACTACACTCCCCTTAGTCGTTCACGTTTGTCTTGTCATTTGCACTCATTACACGCACCTGCTCACAATTACCATCAGGACTATAAGTACCCTTCACTGCTCAGTCTGCTTTATGTCTGCATTGTATCGTGTCATGTGTGTTTATGTGTCCTGTGAAATCCTGACCTTTTGATTATGTTTTGGTTCTTGATTATTTTGTGTTCTAGTCTTTAGTTTGTGCCGTGTTGGCCTTTTGTTTGTTTTATTTGTTTGTTATATTCATTAAAAACCTACCTACCTGCATTTTGGACCCAGACCTCCTAGTATCACGTGACATTTACAGCCACTTTTGATCAATTTTATGCAACCTTGCTAAAGAAAAGTATTCATTTATTTAAAATTCTGAGAATTAGAAGACTTCAACAAGCCTACTTGCGCTCTATTTAATCTCAATGCCGTCTAAGAGAAACAATTAAAAACAGAGATTAGAGAATTAGAGAAATTAGTGATATTAAAGCCCAGATACATGTCATAAAAAGCTATGCTTCAATATCATACACTGAATGATTATTATTCAGAGCCTAACTTGCTCAGATTTTAGCACGTTTATTTATTTGCTCAGTATGTGTGTGTTTAGTTAGCTAATACCCAAAGCGGGTGATGTTTTATTAGTTTCAGTATGTCTGTCAGCCAAGAGGCCTGGGCACGGCTTTTTCTGAAATCTCTGTCTAATCAGGCTAAATGTACACATTTGTTGCATAATGATGATGGGCATTTTTAAAGAGGCAGTTCACTCCTGAATCTGGATGTCTGTCTGTATGCTGTGAAAGAAGAGGGATAGCAGAATGTCCTAAAAGTCAAAATATCATAATGAATGAATTTAATGAATTATTTCTTAAAAGTAGTCATGACTTGCATTCTCAGTTTTCAAACAACAATGGAGAATTCTACTAATCATCTTTAGCGGTTAAAGGCAGAATAGGAGTTTGAAAGTAAAAAGATAAGAAGTCTGTCTACAGGATATTGCCAACAGAACACTTGAGTACAGTATCTTATCAATTCATCATGAGCATAAAGCTAATAGAGCTTCAGAACTCCATTAATGATCACCGACAGGCTCTGTAGAGTAGATGAAAGGTGTAACATAACAGGCCGGGCTCATAAAGGAGGACGCCATGCAGCTAATGAGGATTTAGACTGTCTTATAGAAGGGCAGGCAGAGAGCCAGAAGGCCATGGCTTTCAAGGGTTTCAATACAGGCTCGCCACTAATTACACATGTACTAATGGCATAGATTTTCATTAGAGATAATTTAAGTCTGCTCATCCGAAATGCTGTCTGGACAAGGCTGGGTTGCATGTACAGTGCCAAATGCTTGGGATGCCGGTACAAATAACCACAAACTCGTCCTGAAGGTTTGCTGGCTGGTAATGATCTTCATCAAGCTGACAGGATATATTATTTATCAAACAGGATTGTTAATCCAATTATCATATATTATGGATCAAAAGTATAGCTGGTACTTTACTAATTGCTTGATGTGAGTATGAGAGTTTAATATAGTTTTTGAACAGTAACAGTGTTTAAATTAATGTAATTATAATTTATAGTTAATAAAAAAATAACAAACTTAAAAAAAAAAAAAAAACTATAACGAACACTATAACGATAACTGGCATACGTAAAAATAGTTCTAGTACAAATCTACAAAGCTACACATTTCTACCAAAATATCAGTTAACGCAGCAAAATTAAAACTATAGTATTCTTTAAGAGGTACAAATATGTATAATAAAAAAATAACTATAATAAATTAACTTAAAATATATTATACAAATTATTTTTTAGGATTAAAAAATAATAAAAAAATAAAAAAAGAAAGAAGTGGTGAAATGTAAGTGGTAAGATGTAATAAACTTAAATAATAAATAAATGTAATTAAAATAAATTGATTACTTAATATTTTTTTTCTGCAGAAAACAAACAAAAAAGTAATAAATACTAGTATAACAATAAAAAATTATAAAATGCATAATCTAAATAATTTTTGTAGCAGACAATTTAATAAATAAAATAAAAATAAATGCAATAAAAAACAAATAATTGTAATCAAAATACAAAAAATATTTTTAAAAAGTTTTAAACTGTATTATCTAAATAATTTTTTAAAGAGAAAATTTAATAAATAAAATTAAAAAAAGGAAAAAGAAAGAAAGAAAGAAAGAAAGAAAGAAAGAAAGAAAGAAAGACAAAGAAAGAAAGAAGTAGCAGAAATTTAATAAAAAATAAATAATTATAATGTTCTTGCAGAAAACAAACAAAAATAATTAAAACAAATAATACAATTTTTTTATTAAAAGTAATAAAATGTAGTATTTAAATAATTTTATATTAGACAATATAATAAACGAAAAAAGAAAGAAGTGCTAAAAAGCAAGTGGTAAAAATGTAATAAACTTAAATAATATGTAAATGTAATCAAAATAAATAAATTACTTATTTTTTCTGATATTTTTTTTTTATAAGAGACAATTTAATAAATAAAATAAAAATAAAAGAAAGAAATAAAGTAGTAAGATGTGTAATAAACATAAATAATAAAGAAATGTAATTGAAATAAATTAATTACTTAATATTTATTTTTATTTTTATTTTGCAGAAGCCAAAAGTAATAAAAATAAATAATAAATATATTTATTTAAAAAATAATGATATGCATATTTTTTGTATCTAAATAAATATTGTATCTAAATAAATTTCATGAGACCATTTAAAAAAATAAAAAGAAAGAAAGAAAGAAAGAAAGAAAGAGGTCAAATGTGTAATAAACGTAAATAATAAATAAATGTAATTAAAATAAATTAATTACTTAATATTTATTCTTTTTTACAGAAGCCAAAAGTAATAAAAATAAAAAAATAATTCATTTATTTACAAAATAATAATATGTATATTTTTTTAAGACATAATTTAATAAATAAAAAATAAAACAAATGATGAAAGAAAGAAAATAGAAAGAAAGAAAGAAAGTAAGAAAGAATATTTAATAAACTTAAATAATAAATAAATGTAATTAAAAATAAAAAAAATATTATCTTAATCATTTCTGTAAGTGATAATTTAATAATTAAAATAAAAAGAAAGAAAGAAAGAAAGAAAGAAAGAAAGAAAGAAAGAAAGAAAGAAAGAAAGAAAGAAAAAGACATTTCAAATATATGTCATTAAATAACTTGTTAACATATTAGAAATTAATATTTCATTTCTAATATGTTTTTACTTCTTTCTTTCTATTTTAAAGACACATATTTTGTGGACTGTTGGAATCCAGACAGCACTGGAACCCACTAACTTTCATTCTATAAATGAAAAAAATAAATAAAAAAAAATCAATTAATACAACATCTTTTATGTTTCACACACTCAAAGATAAAAAGTGATTTAATGATGACAGAACTTTCATTTCAGGGTGAACTATCCCTTTAAGGCCATGAATAGCATTGCAGAGCCAGACATAAAGCACACAGACTGTCACTGATCTATTCCAATCGACAATTACTTTCGCAAGTTTGACTATCAGGAAGTTATGCAAAGACCACATCCAACCTTCTCTAGACCGCTGAGCCGGCACCGCCAGACGAGCACCTTCTGCGCTAAGCGTACGGCTTAGTAATTAGCTTTTGTTCATATTGATTTCAGTGGCAAAGGAAATGTATGCTAATGCAAGGTGGACTTAGCTTAGCTTAGGAGTGCTGCCAGCTGCCAGACTGGATTACAGACATCTCAGAAACATGTCAAAAACTGAGCTGTCTCCCCAAGGGCTCTGCACGCTCCGTGCCAGCTCTGTTAGTGCATTTTGTTTCATTGTCATGGCAGCAGAATAGTGAAGCCTTGAAGGATTATCCAGGAACACACGATTGGAAAGACTTACCTGTACTTCCATGAGACTCTCGCAATTTCATCGAAGGTGGATATAGACCTGTCAAGCGCAGACAAGAACAGGACATACTCCTGTTCAGTGCAAAAGCTAAGATATGTTTTATGGTAACAGGCTTGAAACCAGCCAACAGAACCTGTTTTTCTATAATACTGCTTATGAACAACAAGACATACTGTCAAAACCAATAAGCCATATCAGCTAATGAATCTGAGAAAGAACAATGGTGAAACAATTGTGTTATGAGATTAAAGTGACAGTTCACCTAAAATGAAAACGCTGTCATTGTTTATTCACCAGCATTTGAAAGAAAACTTTTAGCATACTTTTAAAAAAAGGACTTCTATACATAAATGTGGACTGAATGTAATGTTTTCAGACACTTCATTGCATGTGAATTCCAATTAAATGAAAATGTATTAAAATTTACGTTTATATTAAATGAAGTAGGACATAAGTACATTTTTGTAATTTCATTATTGTAACGTCTTTGAAATGTGATTAAAGTGTACTGCTTCATTTACTGACAATGGTCAAATTATTAACATTTGTATGTCAAATAGATAAAGTTGCAATTAACTACATTTAAAATATATTAGCCTGTAACTGTCATCAAGGACATTACAAGGACATTCCATGTGCTTTAAAAAGTTAGTCAACACCTCAAAATAATTGTACTTTAAATTATGACGAAAGGTTACGGTTGAAAATGTACTTTAAATTAAAACTTTTAATTTGCCATCATAAAAACACTTTTTAAAGGGACAGATCATCCAAAAATGAAAATTAACCCATGATTTACTCACCATCAAGTCATCCTAGGTGTATATGATTTTTTTTTCTTTCTTTTTTTTTCAAATGAATACAATTGAAGTTATATAAAAAAAATTCTGGCTCTTCCATGCTTTATAATGGCAGAAAATGGGTGTTGAGATTTTAAAGTCCAATAAAGTGTATCCATCCATTAAAAAAAGTGCTCCACACAGCTCCGTAAAGTTGATAAAGGCCTTCTGAAGTGAATCAATGTGTTTGTGTAAGAAAAATATCCATGTTTAAAACTTTATAAACTGTAATCAGCTTTAGAAGTACAAAATGAGATTTGTAAAGAAAAATGTCAGAGGATTTCGAAATAAGCCTAGCGGAGACTGGTTTTCCTGTGCTGTAAACAAAACTTGGTTCTCGTGAGACTAGTGTATTCTCTCTGGAGCTTACTCTATACCTACATCCTACACCATCCGCTGGAATGACACTTTCTCATAAACACGCAAACGACAGAGATAACGTTATATAAAGTTTTAAATATGGATATTTTTCTTACACAAACGCATCGGTTCACTTCAGAAGGGCTTTATTAACCTCTCAGAGTCGTGTGAAACACTTTTTATGATGGATGGATGCACTTTCTTGGACTTCAAAATCTCGACACCCATTCACTGCCATTATAAAGCTTGGAAGAGCCAGGACATTTTTAATATAACTCCCATTGTATTCATCTGAAAGAACTAGAATGGCTTCAGGGTGAGTAACTCATGGAGTAATGTTCATTTTTGGGTGGAATATCCCTTTTAGAATGTCCCTTTAAGAATTTTCTTATTTGGCCTAAATATCATATTTATTTCATTTACTACTGCCCTTCAGAAGCTACTTCCTTGTTTCCCAGAAGACAAAATAAGTAAAATTTACCCTGATCTTCAAATTCAAAAAGTTTTCACCCCCAGCTCTTAATGCATCGTGTTTCCTTCTGGAGCATCAGTGAGTGTTTGAACCTTCTGTAATAGTTGCATATGAGTCCCTCAGTTGTCCTCAGTGTGAAAAGATGGATCTCAAAATCATACAGTCATTGTTGGAAAGAGTTCAATTACACAAAAATGCTGTAAAACCAAATAATTTGTGGGACCTGAAGGATTTTTCTAAAAAACAGCTATTATTAAATAAACAAACAAACAAACAAACAAACAAACTCAGCTGTGGATCATTCAGGTAACAACGCAGTATTAAGAATCAAGTGTATGCAAACTTTTGAACTGGGTAATTTTTATAAATTCAAGTATTATTTTCTCTTGTGGACTATATGTAAACAACTTTTATGTGAAATATCTCATTCAGGTCAGTACTAAATAAATAATAACATGCATTCTGTATAATCCCTCTTATAATGAACATTTTGCAGATTCTGCAAGGTGTATGTAAACTTTTGACCTCAACTGTATATTGTATAATATATAATATATTTATGCACATTCCATACAATTAAGTGCACTTCTTTTTCACAAAGGCTTTTATATTGTTATATACCTATATGACTTTCTTGGAGTAGAATGCTCACACTGCTCTTTTCCACAAAAAGACAGAGAACAGAGAGAGAGTTTTAACTTCACAAAACCACAGCACATTTAATTTGAATGGATTGTAATTAAACATGAGAGAGTGACTGATTGTCCTGCGTGAAACAATGTTAGCAGAAGCAAAAATGACAGCGGCACACAACAGGGTCAATTATCTCTGAAATTGTGTAATGAAAATTAGGTTCGCCAAAGGGAAAATCATTAGAATTGTTAAAAACCACCTCCCGAACAAAGTGTTTTATGAGCAAGCCTTATGCCAAACACACATGCAAAGCCAGCCCAGTTTCACCATCACATATCAATTGAGTTAATACAAGCTAATGGTAATAATTTGTCAAGCTTACAATCTTGTCTGTGCAGTTCTAATAATGAGTGAAGCTGGTCTGGTCTGGCCCTGCTGCAGTTATTACTGGTGTAATTTGGGCCACCCTAGAGAATTTTTAGATTTAATTTAAGCATTTGGGGATGATGCTTAGCTGTGACAATAGCGATCCATCTTTTTTAACACTCCTAATCTTCACGGAGGATCCGAACCTTAGTTGGAGCCTTTGATGGATAACCCCTCCTCCTTTTCATATCTCCCTGTCTCTCTATCTATCTATCTCTCCTCCTGCGCTTCCTGCAGAAATACTATTATCAAGGAGAGAGAAGCGAGACTGGAGTGGGGCTACGTTATCCAATGCAGTTTGTGGGTAGACGTCATACTGTATCTGCAGCCTGTGTTAAGACTTTCTAAACAAAAGTCTTCTCTTGTTAACAATTCTCACACCGTACGATTCATTTAAAAGTTCTAATCCCCACTCAGAGCTCAAAGAAACTGAGTTTGAGCCAGGATGAGAGCTCACTCACACATAGAGCAGGAAACCTGTAGATTCATCCATGCTGATATGAAAAAGATCAGAATGCCGGCTCCTGCGTCAGCAGCACCACACGCATACATCGTGGTACTCTCGTGAACGCACTCTGAAAACTGACACAGAAGAGTAGAAATTGTTCAGTAAAGGTTATTCTTGTAGCTTCATAACATTTTGGGTGAACCACTGATGTAACATGGACTATTTTAATGATGTCCTTACTACCTTTCTGGGCCTTGAACGTGTCAGTTGTGTTGCTGTCTATTCAGGATCAGAAAGCTTTTGGATTTCATCAAAAATATCTTAATTTGTGTTCCGAAGATGAATGAAGGTCTTATGGGTTTGGAACAACCTCTAAACAACTTTCCTTTTTGAATGACATCAGCAAGGGCTCCTAAGTTTCAACCAATTAGTGCTGCCGATGTTTTGGGAGAACAGTAATCCTCCGTAATGAACTGCAAACACCTTCTTATATATATATAAATCTACAAAATAAGTCAAATTTACCCTGATCCTCAAATTTAAAAAGTTTTCACCCCCCGGCTCTTAATGCATCGTGTTTCCTTCTGGAGTCCCTCAGTTGTCCTCAGTGTAAAAAGATGGATCTCAAAATCATACAGTCATTATTGGAAAGGGTTCCAATACACAAAAATGCTGTAAAACCAAATAATTTGTGGGACCTGATGGATTTTTCTAAAGAACAGCTATCATTAAACAAACAAACAAACAAACAAACAAACAAACAAAAAAAAACTCAGCTGTGGATCATTCAGGTAACAACACAGTATTAAGAACAGTATTAAGTCATTTTTAAAAATGCAACTATTATCATCTATAAACACCAAAATAAATAAATAAATAAATAAATAAAATAAAATAAAAGTCCAGCAACAAATAAACAAAACAAAACAAAACAAAACAAAACAAAAATAAAATAATAAAATAAAATAAAATAAAATAAAATAAAATAAAATAGTGACTGCTAAACAAAAATAAAGAAAAAAATCAGTAAATAAAATTTTCTCAATGAAGTCCAACACCAAAAAAATAAAATTAAACAAAATAAAAATTAAATATTATAATTAAAAATTTCAAAATAAAATTAAACAAAAATAAAATAAGATAAGATAAAATAAAATAAAATAGTGACTGCTAAACAAAAATAAAGAAAAAAATCTGTAAATAAAATTTTTTTCAATGAAGTCCAACACCAAAAAATAAAATAAAATAAAAAAATTAAAATTAAAATTAAAACTTAAAAAAATTACATTAAAATAAAATAAAATAAAATAAAATAAAATAAAATAAAATAAAATAAAATAAAATAAAATAAAAGTGACTGCTAAACAAAAATAAAGAAAAATTCAGTAAATAAAATTTTCTCAATGGAGTCCAACACAGAAAAAATAAATAAATAAAAATAATAAAAATTAAAAAATTAAACTAAACAAAAATAAAATAAAATAAAATACAATAAAAATAAATTGACTGTGCATAAAAAAGGGAAATTTTTAATATTGTGGAAAAAAAATAAAGAAAATGTTTAAAAAAAATAATAAATATAACAGTTTCTCAATGGAGTCCAGCAACAAATAAACCAAAAAAAAAATGTTTATTTATAAAATAAAAAATAAAAAGTGACTGCTGAAAAAAATAAATAAATGAAAAATACAGGGAATAAAAAATTGTTTTTCAATGGAGGCCGGTGCTAACTTGTACGATTCAAAGTATGTAGATTCAATTCACACAGCAGAAAACAACAAGGAAGTTCAAACAACAATTCAAACTGCAAGATCCACTAAGAAACAATTAATTACTGAACATTTTCATATACAGTGACAATAAGGTACAAAAGTGCTCCAAAAATAAAATAACATTGAAATAAAAAAACAATTAAATAATAAAATCAAAAACATATAAATTACAAAACTAAAAAAGTAAAATAAGTGACAGAAAATCTTTATTTTTTCAATTCACTAAATAAAAATAGTTTCTCAATGGATCTTGGATTTTGAACTTGATTGATGTGTGGATTCCTAGCTTTCTACAATAAATTTTTTCTCATTTAATATCCAGTTAATATCCAGTTTTCCACTCTTTTCTTCATAAAGCATGTCATACTACAAAATAAAATAGATTTTGAATACCATATTGTATTTAAGTTTAATCATGAGCAACGTCAATTAGATTCAAGTCCATTT
>NC_133374.1:25291093-25364180 GCF_049309525.1 Garra rufa
ATATATATAATATATATATATATATATATATATATATATATATATATATATATATATATATATATATATATATATATATATATATATATATATATATATATATATATATATATATATATATATATATATATATATATATATATATATATATATATATATATATATATATATATATATATATATATATATATATATATATATATATATATATATATATATATATATATATATATATATATATATATATATATATATATATATATATATATATATATATATATATATATATATATATATATATATATTTTATTTTTTTTCAGCAGCCACTGTTATTTTATTTTACTTTATTTACTTATTTTACTTTACTTTTTTTTACTGAATTTTTCCTTCATTTTTTAAGCAGTCACTTTATTATTTATTTTTTGTTTTGTTTATTTGTTGCTGGACTCCATTGGGAACTGTTTAATTTACTGATTTTTTTTTTTTTTCTCCGTCCCACAAGATGGGCTTAAACATTTCCTATTTTTTTCTGTAGTCTATTTTATTTTATTTATTTTTTGGTCTTGGACTTGAAACGTAATTTAATTTAATTTAATTTAATTTTTATGGACTTAAACATAAAATGTTTTTACATCCTATTTTTCAAAATGTTCAGCAGTCACTTTTTTATTTTATTTTATTTTTATTTTATTTTATGGGCTTAAACATCAAATGTTTTTACATCCTATTTTTTTCAAAACTTTAGCAGTCACTTTTAATTTAATTTAATTTAATTTAATTTAATTTAATTTAATTTAATTTAATTTAATTTAATTTATGGGCTTAAATATCAAATGTTTTTACATCCTATTTTTTCAAACTGTTCAGCAGTCATTTTATTATTATTTTATTTTAGTTTAGTTAATTTAGTTTAGTTTAGTTTAGTTTAGCTTAGCTTAGTTTAGTGGTCTTGGACTCCATTGAAGAAATTTGATTTACTGAATTTTTCATACACTTTCTTTCTTTCTTTCTTTCTTTCTTTCTTTCTTTATTTCTTTCTTTCTTTCTTTCTTTCTTTCTTTCTTTCTTTCTTTCTTTCTTCCTAATTTAATTTAATCTAATGTTTTGTTTTATTTATTTTTTTGAGCACTTCCTCATTTATAAATGCCTAATTTTCACTGTATATACAAATATTTAGTAAAAAAAACTGTTTCTTGGTGGATCTTGGACATTGAACTTGAATTATTATTTTAAGTTGTTTTGGAGACAACAACATGAATCAATCAACCTGATCATTCTTACTTGTAGTTCTTTGACAGACGTCAATCTCAGATCAGTGTATAATTCCTATAAAGTGATGTCTTCTATTTAATATGCATGTTAATATGACGTTTTATTCAATATCAACAGAAAGAGTCCCTGGGCTAGATAACATATTCTGTAAATTACCATTTATCATTCACGCTGCTTACCAATTAAGGAATTACAGCGAGCTTCTGATGGCATAAATAAATAAATGGCGGAGTGCAGTTATCCATCACAAATCATCTTAGACCTCCTGTCATCTCACCCAGCATGTTGCCTTTCCTCAGCTTTAATTAACTTATTTTGGAAGTGCTGACAAAAAAAATAAATATATAAGAGTTTAAAGGGAGAGGAGCAGTGTGGGGAGTTGTCATGGAGACCTGAAGCATCTGGCAGAGTCCCAAGAGTTTAGCAGCCACTTCTCTCTCTCTGTCTCTCTCACTTTCATTCTCATTGGAGCATGAACATCTGTCATGGCCAACACAACATTACCTATAACTGCACACCACAATCAATCTACGCGCCGCACAGGCCCCTGCAATAACACTAGCGAAATACGCTTCATCATCACTGTAGATCTCTCATCATATTTAATTCAATAGATCACATTAAGGGCAGAGATCCTACAGAAATGTAACGAGGATATATGACGGAAATCTTTTTTCAATATCCACCCTCAGTCCGCTTATGTAAACCAAGCTGAAAAAATGAGACTTGATTGTTGATGAACAGTGAACATAGCTGAAGTGATTAGTCAATCATAACAGGTCATTTACTGAGAAGTCGTAAAGGTAACGTAGCATATAGTTAGTCAACATTAGAAAATCAACATGAAATTAATTTCCCTTTCATGGAAATAATGAAGTACATATTGACATTTTTAATGACTAATAACAATATAGGTCATTTTCTGTGTTGAAGTGCTAGATTAGTGATATTCAAGATCTTTATACTATAAAAATAAAAAACCATCCATTATGAATGTGACCCTGGACCACAAAGCCAATCTTAAGTAGCAAGGGTATATTGTAGCAATATGGGACAAAATGATCAATTGTTCTTTTTCCAAAAAAATATTAAGCAAAGATTTTTTTCTTGCCATAAATATATCAAAACCGTATTTTTTAATTAGTAGTTTGCATTGCTAAGAACTTCATTTGGACAAATTTAAAGGCAGTTTTCTAAATATTTTGATTTTTTTGCACCCTCAGATTCCAGATTTTCAAATAGTTGTATCTCAGCCAAATATTGTCTATCCTTAAAACTAAACTTAAATTAAGTGTTTTGTTCAGACTAGTGTATTTTAATTGAAATCTATTGACACAAATAGATAGAATGCTATAAAAGAAACACTTAACAGTGTCTTTTGAATGTTTCCTTTCTTGAAAGGAGTTTTTTCTTCTACACTGAGCCATACATCTCCACTTCAGTAGCACTTGCACGCACCAAAATTTACATTTTTAATTCTGTCTATATCCTGAAGGTTTTTAGAGAGGGGTTTGTTCATATATAATTTGCTTGATTTTATACATCTTATTGCCCCTAAAATTTTAAAACAAATAGTGTTTTCTGTTTGTTCTAAGTTTTTTTTATGAATGAAGGAGTGTCAAAATGAGATTCCCTCTGTAAAAACATTTGACTTTTTAAAAAAGATTATTGAAAAAAGAATTTTGAAACGGACTTCATCCAGTGTTAGATTTTTGTACTAGAAATGTATGCAAATTAGTGCATATTTTATTAAATAATGCCTCATTTGCATATTCAACACTATGATTTGAGAAAACTTGTAATACAAAACTTGTTTGCAATTATCAATGTAATCAATCCACTGAGTAAGTAAGGTGATAACTATTAGTTTTTTTTTTACTGTATTCACCTGCAGTGTCTCGCTTTAAATTGAATTTATTTAAATAAAAAAAAAACACTTTATAGCAAAAACATAAACACTTTATAGTGTCTTTTTGCATTTTCATGTGGACAAGGTTTTATTCTTTTAAACAAAGGAGGAAAAACTGTTAATACCCATGTACATGTGGACTAATAAAAATTAATATGTGTTTTTGTTCTGTTGTTTTTATTTTCTGCTATTTCTTGTCATTTGGTTATCTGTATAAAAGATTCTTAGCACTGAGCTCATAGTAGCAGCCCAAAAATATATATATATATATATATATATATATATAAATATAAGTAAAAATGATAATTAATAAAATTAGGTACAAAAAAAGGTTTTAATAGCTTTTTTAACATTTATTTTTGTGCATTAATATATATATTTTTATACAACTGGAGTACCTCATTTTGTTGTTTCATAATCAGGATTTACACTATATTTTTTATATTGCACATTTTAGCACAGAAGATTGAAAGACTTTCTTGACTCTTGTCATGTCATAAGATTACTGATCTTATGTGTGATACTGATCTATTTTTTTTGTTATGTAAATGTCCTAATTTCAGATAAATGTTCATGTTATAGGTCTATATTTTGGTTGCATTTATGAGTTAATGAAAATGTAGCTGGTTGTGTAATACAGGTACATAATATCATAATATTAATACAGTGGTGTGAAAAAGTGTTAGCCCCCTTAATGATTTCTTTTTTTTTTTTTGCATGTTTGTCACACTTTAATGTTTCAGTTCATCAAACAAATTTCAATTTTAATCAAAGATAACACAAGTAAACACAACAAGCAATTTTTAAATGAAGGGGGAAAAAAATCCAAACCCACATGGCCCTGTGTGAAAAAGTGTTTACGACCAAAATGACCCCAAGAGCGCAGCGACGACTCATCCAAGAGGTCACAAAAGACCCCACAACAACATCTAAAGAACTGCAGGCCTCTCTTGCCTCAGTTAAGGTAAGTGTTCATGACTCCACCATAAGAAAGAGACTGGGCAAAAATGTCCTGCATGCCAGAGTTCCAAGACGAAAACCACTGCTGAGCAAAAAGAACATAAAGGCTCGTCTCAGTTTTTCCAGAACACATCTTGATGATACCCAAGACTTTTGGGAAAATACTCTGACGAGACAAAAGTTGAACATTTTGAAAGGTGTGTGTCCCATTACATCTGGCTTAAAAGTAACACAGCATTTCAGAAAAAGAACATCATACCAACAGTAAAATATGGTGGTGGTAGTGTGATGGTCTGGGGCTGTTTTGCTGCTTCTGGACCTGGAAGACTTCCTGTGAGCAAGCATCCACCTTTGAATGGCTGAAGAAAAACAAAATGAAGACTTTGGAGTGGCCTAGTCAAAGTCCTGACCTGAATCCTATTGAGATGCTGTGGCATGACGTTAAAAAGGCGGTTCACGCTCGAAAACCCTCCAATGTGGCTGAATTACAACAATTATGCAAAGATGAGTGGGCCAAAATTCCTGCACAGCGCTGTAACAGACTCATTATCAAGATAACTTGCGTAACAGACTCATGCAAGTTATCGCAAATGCTTGATTGCAGTTGTTGCAAGGCCGTTGCCAGAAAATTTTCATTGGGAGGGCATTTCATTTTCATAGGGGGGCACACTTTTTATATATAATAATTTATATATAATTATATATAAAACATTAACTTGAATAAAGTTCTATTTTAAAACATATTTTAAAGCATGTTTTTGCAGCGCTGAACAATAGCCGATCACAGACATGTCTGCTAAGATTGTATGCGCAGCTGAGCAAAAGGAGAATTTTTTAAAGAATCGTGTAGGCTGTTAACATATGCACTGTCTAATATTTATCAATACATCACTATAATGTTACATGCAACTATATGCTAAAACAATATTCTTCCATCTATATAGGCCTATAACAATGAATTTTGTAATTTACAACAAATTCATGCCAATGTTTTACATTTAAACTACCCGAAATGTTATAGTTAAAAGTTCCTTCAAAGCATGTAATGTTAAAAAACGTATTTACGTACTTACTAGTTTTAAAACATTTGCTGCATGAATTAAAAAAAAAACTGCTATACACATATCAGACAAAATTGTGTTGAGAGAAAAAAAACTGTTGTTGTCGACAAATCCTTTAAATGAGCCTATTCAGACAGACGAACATAAAAATCAGAAAATATGAGCAGCTACAAAATTACAGTACACATTTATAAATAAACATTATGAAATAAATCACAAATTATAATGGCATTCGTTATAAACACCATACAAAAGTCTAACCATACGAATTTAAAGAGAAACTGAAACGCACCTGTGCATCTTTCGGCAAGAATAGCTACAAATATTTTCCACATCTAGAGGCTTCGGCGCAATCGCTTAGATTTTTTTCCTTATAGCGGAACCAACTTAAAATATGTCATTTTTGGTCACACTGATGAGAATAAGACATTATTCCGAACTGTAAAAGGTTAACTTATATTTGCACTCACTATAAAAACAGCTTTCGTAAAATAAAGAAAAGTGTGGGCTTTCAGCCTTATCTGTTTCCTTGAGCTTGCTGCGCGGTCACTAAATGAACCAGAACTCTGTGTAGACATGTCGGTTGTATTTTTTTTAACTCATGTTAATTATTTAAGTGAAACACATTTCGTTTAGGACTATTTATTTTATTCTTTTATACCCTTTTTTATTTAGTTTTTCTCCCTACCCAGAATCCCATGCGCAGTGCGTGCCCGCCTGCTTGCTATGCCAGTGTTTCCAGTTAATTAAACTTATGCACAAAATTAGAATATCGCATAAAGATTTGCGAATAAAGCACTGTTACCATCCAGTGAGTTGAAAAGAACAAAATTGTCACTTCCTGATTAACTTGCGTTAAATATCACGAATAAAAAATAAATTTTCTGTAGTATGGGAGGAGGCACTGTAGGCTATAGCCTATGATCATTCTTGTATACAATAAATTACGAGCTTCAGAGCGCGCAGACGAAACGCAGTCGTGTTATCTTATTTTCAGAGCCTGCTGTTTGGGAAAACAGTTCTGGGAGTTTATTATGACGAAGCACTTTGAGACTTTCCTTAAGCATTTTAAAATGACGGAACTAGAAGATGCTGTGCAATGAGATCGGTCAGTTGGTTGGTCCAGTTATGCTATCAGATCGCAAAGTCACATGTCAACTTTTTGATGCGCATCAAGGAATGTATTAGGTAAAAGTGTTTCCATCGAGTTTATGCACGTTTTCTTACCGGATAAGAATTTTATCCTACTTAGCAAATAGGTTTTTACGCGCATTTTTAGAATTTATGCGCATCTTGGCGTTTCCATCCAGCCTTTTTTATGCAATATCCCAAAATGTGCATAAAAAGGTTACAGAAACGATTAGTTATTAGCTTCATATTAGTTTAACGTTGTAGAGATTAGTGCTCCTTTAGAGCTAGATTATTTGTTTGGCAGTATTTAATGCTAGATCAATGTTTTTCGTTCTCAAAAGTAAGTTAACTCGCAGTCATGGGCAGGGGGGCACATCGAGTCACTTGGGGGGGCACTGCCCCCCAATGCCCCCCCTTGGCGACGGACCTGAGTTGTTGCTCCTAAGGGTGGCCCAACCAGTTATTAAGTTTAGGGGGCAAACACTTTTTCACACAGGGCCATGTGGGTTTGGATTTTGTTTTCCCTTCATAATAAAAAAACTTCATTCAAAAACTGCATGTTGTGTTTACGTGTGTTATCTTTGATTATTATTTAAACTTGTTTGATGATCTGAAACATTAAAGTGTGACAAACATGCAAAAAAAAAAAAAAAAAAAAATCTATATACCACTGTATATAGATCAAAATACTCTTGAATTGAATCGTATCTTAGAATTTTTTGAGGTATTGGCAAATATCTTATTGCTGGGTATGAGAATCAGTATTATATTGTATCGCAATGAGCCGTCCGATTTACACCCCTAGTTCTGAATGCTATTAAATTTAAAGGATCTGTGGTGCTGTACAGGAAACAAAATGGCATATTTGTGGTGTATAATTTGTGTAAATGTTTTGTTTTATTTACCAGAACCTTGTGACAATGCAATTTATTTATGTTTTTCTTTTCTTTTACTTTTCTTTTCCCTCAACAATGCAATTTTGACCCAGTAAAACAAAGTGCAACTTATTTTCTGAAAAAATACAACTTTATTATTATTATTATTACACATTATGTTGGTCAATACTAATTTTGTATATTATTATTTAGAAACCAATTGAGTTATGTCAATATGTGCCAAAAACTACTGGCCAAGCCAATTATTATCTACAATGTACATCAGATTATGGAACTACAATGGGTTGCAAACAAAATTTCACATTTATCCATCTACTAACATTATAAAGTAAGTTTCAGAAAGGGAAAAACAGCTACAAAATTGCACATATGATCAATTTAAAAGAGTTTCTAAATACTTAAATTGTGCATGTCCTACATCAGGGCTGGAATTACTTCCAATTTTAGTAGAACAAACACAAACAGTCGTAAATGGGTCATTGACGTGACGCCTACATTTTTTGTCCGATTTATTTTTTTCTGTAAAAAAATTGGTTTAAATGCAAAAAAAGATGCCATATGTAAGAAGTACCTCTCCCAAATATGGACCAACTTTAACTTTTCTAAAAACATAAGTTATTTGTAATTTTTTTGTTATTCGAAGTGTCAAAACATCATGTGGTACGACCGTCCAGCCATAACTTTTTTTGGTAAACATCTTTGAAATCACCTGAAATTTATTAAAATTAATTTTCTGCACTATTTGGCATGATTTTGGCAGTGTTTTGTAATTGTGTATAAAATTGCAAAGCATTTGTATTTATATTTCCATCATAATATACAAACAAACTTTGTCCGATGGTTTCCATTTTATAAAATATCATGTGGTGCGACCATCAAGAAACTACCATTTTGGGACTTTATGTTGAAATCCATTCAAGGACAGGATGTTGCATCATATTGCAATTCTGCCAAGGAGCAACTGAAGCAGCAAACAGGTGTGTAACTCTCTTTCAAATTTTGAAAAAGAATACTTTTTTAACAGCTGTTATGTAGTGACCACATTTGGATATCATGTGGTATGACCTCAAAAAAACTATGAATATTAAGTTTTCTCTTCAAATATATATTTTTATTATACATTTCATAGTAGCATTTTTTGGAAAAGCTAGCTTATTTTTTTAGGTGGCTAGTTATGTGCCTGTAAATTTTAAATGAATTTGAAAACATCATGCGGTGCGACCAAATATCATGTGGCGCGACCACTGCAGAGTGTTTTTCATGATAGATATATGTCCTAGATAGGCAGGTCTTCTAATTTTATATTCAATTAATGGGTTAAATACATAAAGTACTTTATTTCAGTCTAATTTGGAATAGAGTTTATGCAATTTGGGTCATTTTTTAAACATCTGTATTTTAGATGGTTTATATTTAATCTGTGTACAATATGAGGGAAAAAAAGAACATTAAGAGCATGTACTTTCAGTTTGGTAATTATACATGCATGCATTCATTCATTCGTTCATTTAACTATTTTAATTGATTTTACCAGGTGCCACTGTCAAGCAAGGAAAAAAACACTCGCCATAGGCAGCATGTTAATTCTGACCCTGCAGCAAGAGCAGAGTACCCTGGAAATCCAGAGGTCTCGGGAGAGCACTATTTGAATTGTCTCTGCAAGACACTCTGGCATCGAGCAATGATGCATGTTACTGCAATACGTAAGAAGTTCTGAAAACCAATCAAATCGGTGTATCTGATTTATCGGGCCAGAGGCAAGCTAAGCTGATGACGACATCGCTGCGACGTCCGGAATCATTTAGTAAACATTGAAAGATGACTACAGTTGTTTGAAACGGCTTTGGCCGCTACAATGAACGAGTTAGACTCGGCTTTTCATATAAAACCGTGCTCGAATCGTTCCTTTGCAAGAAGGACGTTTTTGCTGTTTTGCCGACTGGATACGGCAAGAGTTTAATCCATTAGTTAGCTCCACTGGTAGCTAAGCGTATGGGGCTTAGTGAAAACCCACTGGTGGTTGTGGTCTCGCCGTCGATCACCCTTATGGAGGACCAGGTGAAAGAGGCGAGGAAATACGGTCTTTTGGCTCTGCAACTTGGCGACCACGAAGAGGAACAGATCCGAAGTGGGCAATGCCAGATAGCATTTGGCAGAAAAAAGAAGTGGCGAGAAATGTTATCGAACAAGGATGAACAGGATGATATGTCTCACTGCTGAATGAAACACTAGCGTCCATCCACATATTAGTTGATAGTTAATGAATAGTTTGTTTTATGAGGTTGATTCGGCTGTCGTAATTAATAGATATTAATCTTGTCACATTGTTTATGTTATAACATTGAAATCCACTCTTATATGTTCACCGTCACTCTGGATACGTCACACCGTGTATTGTTGTGATTGGTCGTGGCGTTATCCAATTGCGTGCAGAGAGAGTTTCAAATGCACGCTTGGTGCCGCCCCTTGAGTTAGGCCCTTTTCATTGCTCGATGCCAGACCCTTAATCTTAATAGATTAGGGTCTGGATTTTTCCGGGCTAAGAGCAGAGTACCTTGCTAGGAGAAGAGAAAGGTATTTTTATTTTTTAATTATTATTAAAACTATAAATAAAGCATTATGAAGTTACTTGTGTGTATTTTTCATTACTTGAAAATGCTTTTTTTGGTAAAGATTCCATATATCAAGTCAAGTGAGATGCTAGAGAGACAGAAAAAGAAACAGAGAGAGAAATGGTACTCTATCGCTACTCTAAACTGAACTGCCGAGATTGGGAAATATTCCAGAATACATGGGGTTAAAATAATACCTATTTTAATGCCATGCTCTGCAAATACTCCTCAGTTTTTGTTTGTTCATCAGTTGTACTGTTACATCTGAAGGCAAGTGTTTACTTAAATCTGTTTGATGTTTTATGATGTTTAGTTATGATCATACTAATCGTTGTCATACTGATACATGATTGTTCCGATCAAGAAGTATTTGTAATGTTTTATAAAGAATGTTTACATAAAATGTTTTATAAAATGTTTATTAATGTTTGTGTTAATGGAATTTTTGTGAAATTTGAATAAAATGTAAAAGTTTAAATCTTTTTTTTTGTATAAGATCTCTTTAAATAGATGTAAGGTCTTTGTGTCATTTGGAGCGACCACTCATCATGTGGTGCGACCAATAACAGCAATAACTGTATTAAATAAAAAATATATATATATAATTTCTGTGGCTGAAATATGAATCACTGCCACAATATGCTGAAGTAAATGGTATTTTTAAAACTTTTTTATCAGTTTTATGCAGTTTACAGAAAAACATAAGTCTGCTAAATACATTTAAGGCGGCAATTCTGAAATTATAGAACAAATATGTGAAATTGTTATTTGCAAAAAAACTAAAGAAATGCAAATACTTTGTTTCTAAACACCTTAATTACTGAGAACATATAAAATAAATGTTAAGCATGTTAAGGGAATAAATTAATTTTAATATAAATCATGGTCGCACCACATGACATTTTTCAAGGCTGCGGCCAGTTCATCAAGCTGAAAAAAAAAAACAATAAAATCACTTAATTTAAAATTTTAATATGAATTTAACATTCTTAACATTCTTATTGTTTGAACAACTACAAAAGATATTATTAGTTTTTGCATTTAAAAATTTGCTTGTTGAAAATCCTTATACGTCAATGACCCAAATATATATCATTGAAACAATCTCCAGGATATGGCAACCATCATTGCACATTGTTTCCACAAAGTGTGTTTCTGTGAAAAATGCCCAATTTATCCATTTAGCTACAGCTGTCAATGTAGGGACATATGTTGAGTTCTCCCTAGATACCAATTAACCGGCTCTTGGCCATTACGAGAGCTAAAGAACACGTTCACATTAGCTCTGTTCAACACAATAGTGTGATTTGCTAAAGAGACGATAGCGAAGCTCTCTGTCTGTGGTAAATCCATTAATGAAGACAGCAATTAACGCAAGAGCTATAAGAAATATAAACGAGCACTCACATGAATGAGAGTCAGATAAAGAACCACACAGACCGGTTCCGCCAGGCGGGAACGAAACCGGCTTAGAGCGGCATCTCTTTATCTGAGCGTTTAAGCAGAAAGAAAACCTTTAGATGCCAGATTGTCATTGTCGAGAGCCGTCTCGTTCCCATTTTTTATTTATTTCGGGGGTTTTTTTCACGAGGGAACAGAAAACAATGTGAGCTTCCATTATAGTGGCATCATTTTCAGGAGGATGTGTTATTACGGCCCTTATTCACACAAAGCCGCCATTCATTTCACATTCATGCTTCTACTTGAGACGTGAGGCAGATGTTGCAGGGAACCGCAAGCTGGACGATGGAGTGCAGGGAAGGAGAAGTCGGATGCGAATCACAGACACCTTTTGTCGTCAGCACTCTCTTTTAAGAAATTAACAAGGGACTGTGAGCGGGGTGGACAATATAGAGACAAAAGAGGCTGGTTGGCGGCAGCAATTTGGTTTTCTCGCTGACTTTGAGAAAGCGGTGGGAAATGGACCATCTGTTTGAATTACTAAGGTAACTCTACGAGGAAGTGGAGAGGGAGAATGCAGACTTTCAACCACCCAAAATTCTGGGCACTGCACAGCAGGAGCGATTCGAGGATTTCAGGTCCCTTATCTAGGCATGAGCTGATTTGGCTCAGAGGAATATTTCTTTCCTTACAGGGATAGTTCACACAAAAATGAGTCATCATATACGCAACTTTGTGTCATTCCAAACCTGGATGATTTGTGAATAATGTTCTGGTTGCTCTTCTGACTTGTGCATCATAATTCAAATCATTGATCCATCAGATAACTTAACCTTTTATAAAAAGTCAAGGTTAGTTCCAGTTATTAAAAACTCATTTTATGCTTTTTTTTCTTATTTTGATGTAACAAAGTGGTTACTTTACTAGTGTGTGAGTTGTTTACTTACTTTTTTAAATTAGTTTTCCCAGTAATGCCATTATATTGTTAATTCAGACTGATTTGCGAACTTTGTCAGGATTAAAAGGGTCATATGATGCAGCTTTTCCTTTGTCTTTGGAAAAATACCATTATAATCAGTAGTTATTTCCCCCAATGGATGCAACAAATGCCTCGTTTATAATAGGTTTTATTGTTTCTGTCTCATGGCACCGAGAAACTGCATTACAACATGGTTAGGGGCATCACATTTCCGTTACATGCTTGAGGTATTTAGCCAATCACAAAGCAGCAGATAGCTGGCCAATCAGAGAACACCTCGCTTTAAAAAAAAATACAATTATTACTAAAAAAACTAGTAAATATAGTGTTTTGTGTTTTGTTTTGTTTTTAACACAGCTTATTTTATTCTACACAGCTTCGCTTCTCAATAGCTTTCAATTATTTTCAGAGAATATATCTAGATAAAAGTTTATTTTTCTTAGCCCATTACCAAAATTAAATCTAGCTAAAAAAAAACTGAGGTTAAAAATATATATACAGTCAAGCCCGAAATTATTCATACCCCTGGCAAATTTTGACTTAAAGTTACTTTTATTCAACCAAGTTTTTTTGACCAGAAATGACACAGGATTTTCCCAAAAGATAATAAGTGGCATTTCCACTTAAATCCAATTGAGAATCTGTGGAGGGAGCTAAAGATCAGGGTGATGGCAAGGAGTTAAAGCTCATCGCTAAAGATGAATTGGCAAAAATACCAGTGGAGACAAGCAAAAAGCTGGTCAGCAATTATAGGAAGCGTTTGATTGCTGTAATAGCCAATAAAGGCTTTTCTATTGATTATTGAGAAGGGTATGAATAATTTTGGACATGTCACTTTTTGTTCAAATATTAATAAAAGATAAGTAATATTTTTTTTCCACAATGGTGCCTCTTGTACATCATCTTAAAAAAAAAAAAAAACTTGCCAGGGGTATGAATAATTTCAGGCTTGACTGTATATATTTTTTAAATTACTTTATAATAATAATAATTTGTCTGCGATATATCAAAATAGTACAGTATAGTTTAAGAGTATTATAAATGATTAATAGTTAGATCACTTTTTATACACTGAAAATCTGTGATAAAAGAAAGGAACACATACCTTAAAAAATAAATATAAAAATCATTTGAAATGAATTATTAAGATACACTCACATGTATTCAAGGTATAAGGGAAATGTTATTTCTTCTTACCTGATGGTTGCACCACATGAGATTTTTAGAGTCATTAAATTTTAATTTTAGTTTAAAAATGAAACCTACATAAATATATGATTACAAAAAGTTACTAAGAGTCTGGTACATGTCTGAAACTTTATTTTAAAAAGTTTTCCCTTTCTTTAGCACTGGTAACCATATTTGTCAATTAAACTTGTGAAAAGAATTCAACTATACTATATATTTCTTTATTTTTATCTATATTGTTGTTCTGAAATGAGGAGGCAAAGTCCTCAAAGCTTTTTTTTTTTACAAAATCATTATTAAAATGTAAATTTCCTTACCTACACTAATAGAAAAAAATAAAAGCTGTAATTTTACCTGCTGGTGTCTTTTTAATGTTATATATTGATATTGTTTTATTTTTGTAACTAAGATTCATTCATTTACTGTTTTCCTAAGCCAGCTAGACATTTCAGAAGCAACCAGTCACTTTTTTAGTTTCAAGGCCTTGTTTTTTCACACTCTTTTCCCGAATCCAGCCGAGCTTGTTAGTGTGAATGTAATATCTAATAGAGTAGAGAGGTTTGTTTTGATGTTTGCACGGGTGACTAATTTGCGCACTTCTCATTAATAACACGAGAGCAAGGGAGTCCACAGACATAATGTGAGCTTTGACTGCAGTTTATGTGGTATCAGCATTACAACTTCCAACATGCAGACACAATTTGTCGGGTATGAGACTGAATCAGCATGTCTTGAAAGCCACGTTGTTGATGTCAGTGCGACTGTCTAATGGCTCGTAATATATTCAGTGTGAATGTTGTGTTCTACAGGAGAGCTGTTGCGAGACCGAATGTGTTTTTCTTCAAAAACAGCATGATGTCTACCATTAAAATCAGATTCATCAGAACATTGCCTGAAAAATGTACCACATTAGCGCTCACTGCCCACTCCAACTGCTTAGGAACAGGATGCTATCAGCACAGCACAATGTCTCTCCCACATACATTATGGCTCTGTCACCTATGCAGTCCTAGCCATCGACTCAAATAGAATGTCGGGCTAGCCACATACGATCAAATGGATATGGGTACTTTCCATTTAAAACCAATCCCACATATTGTACGCTCCAGGATATGCTTGAAGCAGACTTGGCTTGGTGTGTCATACGGTGGAAAAAGCACCATTTCTTAATCTGTATCTTGTTTTCCTGTAAAATATCGAATAATCATTAAAGTGAGATGAATTTATCAGCACAGACTTATTTTTAAGAGAATGTGTCCCAGGGTAATTATTGTTTCCCTTCAGTCGAATCACTTCGACGTTACATTAAGAATCGCCTGAGAGACCAATCATCTCTGAGCCTTATTCAAAAGGCCAATGAACATTGGCGAGTGGTATTTGCATGCCAAGCCACTCCCCCGTACATACGGGTATATAAGAGATGGCAGCGCGCACCACTCATTCAGATTTTCGCTTTCAGAGCCTCTCCATGCTCAAGCCTAACTTTCTTTGAAAAGAAAGACGACGTTCCTGCTGCTCTTCCCCGCTGGTGTGTTGCCGATTGAAAAGAGCAACATCTAAAAGAGTGATTTCTCGGCAGCCGCCAGCGGGATCCTGTGGGCGGCCGTTTTCACGCCCTCAACAAAGCCTCCTGCTCTCCAGCGAGCAAGCCCCATTGAGTGCACAGGGGTGCCGCGGTTTCCTCCCTGGGCAGACCGGGACTGAAAGAGCAATTTCTCATGGCTGTGTTAGACGTTCTTTTAAGAATGGCTTTCCGGCCGTGCGTTTCTGGGTGCGGCAGTTTCCTCACCTCTCTGGACGGACATGAACGCTGCCTCACATGTCTGGGCCGCGAAAATGCTGAGGCGGCGTTCACGATGGTACGTGTGTTCATTGCGAACGCATGACCATGGCCACGCAGAAGACTCACCGCTCGTTCGCGAGACGGCTCCCCTCGTCATCCCGCGGTAGGCGGTAAAACCGTCAATGTTTTACAGCCGCCGTGGCGAGACACGAGGGGGACTTGCAAATCACTGTGCCCATCGAGATGCCAGAGCAGTACGCTTCCCCGCACGCCGGGCTGAGCGTCTCCTTTGGCGCTCCATAGGAGGAGGAGATGTCTGTTGCAGCATCAGAGGGAGAGTCTGAGAGTGAGGATGGCATCCCGGCGGCGCAGCGCCCCTCCGTGGTCGCTGCTCCATCGGAGGTTGACTCAGAACTCTCGGCTATGCTCCTCCAAGCCTCCAGGGGGATCGGCCTTGAGGTCCCTAATGTACCTCCGGACGATCCCTCCAGGTTGGACGACTGGTTCCTGGGGAGGGCACCGGCGGCACCGCCACGCTCTCCCCTGGTGCCATTCTTCCCGGAGGTGCAGGAGGAGCTGGTTAAAATGTGGCGGGCACCTTTTTCATCTCGCCCGCTGCCCAGCTCCTCTCCCCTCGCCACCCTTGATGGCGGGGCGGCCAGGGGATATGTGTCGATCCCTCTGGTAGAGCGCGCCGTGGCGATGCATCTTTGCCCATGCGGCGCTGCAACCTGGCGGGATCGGCTGCATCTCATATTTTTAGATTACTTCCTGTGACGAGTGAACGCTGGCATGACCTACTGCCGCTGCTCGTTTGGAAAACTTTTGAACTGTTATCCAATTTGTATGGATTTCTGAACCTAAGATGCCGCTACAATTGTTTTTATGGTTCGTTTGTGTCTGGTTCCTCCTGCTACCTGTTCTCCTGCCAGTGACAGGTTTATACCAGTACACAATTACTGACCTGATTCGGCTACGGCGTCATTTGCTTGGCTCCCCGCTAGCTGTACTCCATCTCCATCCGGATATAATCTATTATCCCCGGTGGAGATACAACCATCGAGGCTCCCGTCGGAATCTCAACTCTCACAGCTCTACAGCCATAAAGTCCATCTGGTCCAGCTCTCGACGTACACGCTCTGTCAGCCGTGCCGTCAACCACAACGTGTTAGCCCGCCTAAGCCGGTCGGCTAACACTTCCAACTCTGACAACACTCCACTCAAGTGCACTCTTCTTAACGTTCGCTCTCTGTCAAACAAGGGACATATCATCCGGGACCGTGAGTTAGATTTTATATTTTTAACAGAGACCTGGCAACAACCTAATGACTTTTCACTGCTCAACGAAGCTGCACAACCGGGATTTGTTTACAAATCACAACCCCGTGGCACGGGTCGGGGAGGCGGTCTCGTGATGTTTTACCGCGAGAAGTGGAAAGTCTCGCCAGTATCAACACCTGTCTTCAGCTCGTTTGAGCATATGGTCTGTGTACTTTCTGGTCAAATTCCAACCGTCATCGCCACTGTTTACCGCCCACCCAAACCTAACTGTAACTTTTTAGATAACTTTGCTGGTTTTCTTGCTTATTTATCCACTTTATCACCATATATCCATATGGACAATCCCAACCTGCCTCTCACTAAAGACTTCATCTCCTGCCTGGACAGTTTTGGTTTTCTTCAGCATACAACTTTTCCCACACACTCCAAAGGTCACACTCTAGACTTGATTTGCTGTTCTGGTGTCACCCCCATCAACATTACAGCTGAGGAACTCCCTATAACGGATCATTTTCTCATCTCATTTACAGCTGAACTCACCCTCTCTATCATCAAGACACCACGTCACATCACCTTTCGCAATATAAAAAACATTAACCCAGCCACTCTAACTACAACTATTGATTCTTCTGCCATCCTTGATATCCATGATTTCTCTACCCCTGATGATCTGGTTTCTCATTACAATACTGGACTTCTAAACATTCTCAACTCCCTTGCTCCGTTAAAAACTCGACCTGTTTCATTCACTGTCTCTGCCCCCTGGTTCACCACTGATCTTCGACTCATGAAAGCAAAAGGACGACAACTGGAACGACTGTACAGGAAAACTGGTCTCACTATACACAAAGAACTATATAATAACCATATTTTGCATTACAAGGATTCCATTGCCACCACCAAATCTCAGTACTACTCCAGTTTAATCACCGCTAATCATGGAAACTCAAAGTCACTTTTCACTATTTTAAATAATATTACCCAACCACAGGATTCTTTGCCTCCCCATTTGTATACAAATTCCTTCTGTAACTCCATCATGTCATTCTTCACTGCTAAAATCTGCAATATCTATCAACACCTTGACTCCATTCCTCACCAACTCCACACCTTTGCTGACCTTCATTCACCCACACACACACACACACACACACACACACTCTCTTCTTTTCACCTGCCCTCTCTCTCAGAACTCACCGAACTCATTCAGAAATTCAAACCGTCTACATGTCAACTCGACCCTCTTCCTACATATCTTGTCAAATCCTGCCTTCCTTCTCTGCTCCCCATCATCGCTCCCATTATTCACTCCTCTCTTACCACTGGAATTGTCCCAACATCCTTCAAAACTGCTGTCATTACACCTATCCTGAAAAGGCCTGGCGCTGACCCCTCAAATTTCAATAACTTCCATCCTATTTCTAACCTACCTTTCATTTCTAAAATCCTTGAAAAAACGGTTGCCACTCAAATCCATTCTCACCTTTCTCACAACAATCTCTATGAACAGTTCCAGTCTGGTTTCCGCCCACTCCACAGCACTGAAACAGCACTTGTAAAAATCACCAACGACCTTCTTATGGCAGCTGATTCTGGACTACTCACCATCCTTATCCTCCTTGACCTGAGTGCGGCCTTTGACACTATTTGTCACACCACCCTTCTTAATAGACTATCATCCATTGAAATTACCAACACTCCACTAAATTGGCTAAAATCCTATCTTTCTGGCCGCACTCAGTTCATTCAGCTTAAATCATTCAAATCCACTCCATCCTCTGTCACTACAGGTGTGCCCCAGGGCTCTGTCCTGGAGCCCCTTCTCTTTATCATCTACCTTCTTCCCCTCTGCAATATTCTCCGTAAATTCAATGTTAATTTCCACTGCTATGCGGATGACACCCAGCTCTACCTCACCACAAAGCCCTCATCCACTTTACCACCCACTACCCTCACTGATTGTATTGCTGAAATAAAATCCTGGTTTACCCTCAACTTCCTTAAACTTAACAGTGATAAAACTGAGGTTATCCTCATTGGCAGCAAATCCATATTATCCAAAACTAACAGTTTCTCCATCACAGTTGATAACTCCTCCATCTCACCTTCCCCTCAGGTTAAGAGTCTAGGTGTCATCCTTGATAGCACACTATCATTTCAACCACACATCAATAACATTACCCGGTCAGCCTACTTTCACTTAAGAAATATTAATCGTCTCCGTTCATCTCTTACCCCCTATTCTGCAGCCATTCTTGTCCACAACCTAGTGACCTCCCGTCTAGGCTATTGCAATTCACTTCTCTTGGGTCTTCCTCACAAATCCCTCCATAAACTTCAACTAGTCCAGAATTCAGCTGCCCGAATCATTACCCGAACCCCTTCCATTCATCACATCACTCCTGTCCTCCAGCAGCTCCACTGGCTCCCTATCCAGTTCCGTATCCAGTTTAAAGTCCTCTTGCTGACATTCAAAGCCATCCACAACCTCTCCCCTCCTTATCTATCTGACCTCCTTCATGTTTCCATTCCATCTCGCTCTCTCAGATCCTCTTCCTCATTACACTTGTCTGTTCCACCTGCCCGTCTCACCACAATGGGGAGCAGAGCATTTAGCCGCTCTGCTCCCCGCCTCTGGAATTCCCTCCCATCTCATCTTAGAAACATGGACTCATTTCTTCATTTCAAATATGGACTCAAAACAAGCCTATTCATTGTAAAATCCATTCATCTGTCATTTTTATTTATTTTATTACATTTTTTAATTTATTAATGTATTCATTTTTATGTATGCCTGTACGGTGACCTTGAGTGTCAGAAAGGCGCCTTCTAAATAAAATGTATTATTATTATTATTATTATCATCTCCCCTCCAGGGTGTGTGAGCGCTCGTCCGACCTTGCGGGCCACGTTTTTCACGCCGCTGGCCAGGCTGCCTCGGCCGTGCATGCCATGGCGACCCTGCAGGTTTACCAAGCCCAGGCATTAAAACAGCTGCACGAGGGTGGTCCTGATCAAGGCGTTATGCAGGAACTCCGCGCTGCCACCGACTTCGCCCTCCGGGCGACGAAGGTGACGGCGCCTGCCCTTGGTTGGGTGATGTCCACGGCTGTGGTTCACTCTGGCCCAGATGGCAGACGGCGACAAGGCACGCTTTCTCGACGCTCCCATCTCCCAGAGTGGCCTATTCGGTGATACTGTCGAGGATTTTGCCCAGCAGTTCTCAGGGACCGGCCCGAAACACCCGCAAGAAAGCTGCGAAACGTCCCTGACGCAGGCAACCCAGAGGTGATGGAGATTGCTCTTCAGGGGACGACAACATCAACTTTCCCGCTCCCGGTGGAGCGCCGGGAAACACTGTGTACTTCAATGCTGCCCACATTTTCACAAAAAGAACTAATTTCTTCACCTCTGGGGCCTCGGCTCCGAGTTCCCTTCCTGAGCAGCACTTACACTCCTCGGAACCGGACTCGGAGCCTTCTGTCGACAGCGCAGGAACCAGGGAAGAAGGTAAGCGCTGCCTAGTGCAGTTAGACTCTTCTCCAGGACGTACATCCTTCTGGGTTCAGTCTCCTTCCCTGTCTCCCCCTAGGCTGCCCCACCACGGTCACGTCGGTCAACGTTCCCTTGATACCACTGCGATGGTTGATAACGACGGTACGGCCTGGCTTTGCGATTCAGCTCACCAGGTGTCTGCCCAGGTTCAGAGGTACCCTTTGCATTTTTGTTCATTCGGACATGCGTGCCTCTCTCCAGCCTGCGGAGGTTGTGATCCTACTGGCGAAGGACGCGATCCAGCCTGTCCCTCCAGCCGGGATGAGGTCAGGGTCTTACAGTCCCTACTTCAACGTGCCCAGAAAGAGTGGTGGGTTAACACCCATCGTGGATGGAGCTCTGTTCCGGTCCCTTCTCAGGCTGCCGGCCCAGACGCTCACGATGAAGTGCATACGAGTATGCTTCCGTCTCCAGGGGTGGGTTGCAGCCATCTGCCTGAAGGGCACCCACTGCTGCGTCTCGATCTTTCCCCGGCACAGACCCCTTCTGCGGTCTGTCCCGGAGGTCGAGCGCTTCAGTGCGAGGTGCTTCCATTTGGCCAGTCCCCTCCTCCCCGCATCCTTCTTTAGGCCACGGGAGCTCCCCTGTCCCCTTTTCGGCAGACAGTTCCGTTGTGGGGACCTGGTGCTCCGGCACCCCTGCCATCTGGTCCTTCAGGCCAACCGAGGGAAGAGCAAACTCTGCTCAGTTCAGAGGATCTCTTTCCTCGGTTGGGAGCCGGACTCTGTCCACAGGACAGCCCGCCTTACTACCAGGAGCGCGCAGTCAGTGCTGTACTGCCTGAGTTTATTCAGGCACAACTCAGCGGTCCCTCTCAAAATTCAGAGGCTCCTGGGGCACATGAGAGCTCTAGCTGCTCTGCCGCTGAGCTTGTTTCATGTGAGACCGCTTCAGCACGATCGAGTCCCAAGATGGGCATGGCATCTTGGCTCACTCCGGACTGGCGTTTTCCCGCAGTGTTGCCGACTAGTCAGCCCGTGGCCTACCAGATGCCCTGTACAACAGGTACTTACAGCTCGTCCACCACCTGCTCCCACGGAGTCAAACGTGGCAGACGTCGCCACGTGCCATTCACTTCATACCAGGGAAACTCAACCGTGCAGCCTGTTGGCTCCCATGGCAGTCCACCCACCCTGCAGAATGGCGACTCCACCCCGTGACGTTTCAGCTAGTTCGGAGCTATATCGGCAAGGCCCAGCCACATCCGCTCGCCCTTCCCGATTCCTCCCTTTGCCAGTTGCCTCTTCTCAAAGTGGCACTGACACGCAGCTGACCTCCGGGGCTCAAGTACGCCTCCCCCCCAGAGAGCCTCCTTGCGCAGATACTGTGCAAGTCCAGGGATGACGAGGAGTAAGTCTTGTTGGTTGCACCATGGGAATGGCCCACCCGGACATAGGTCTTAGTAACCGTCTCCCTCGCGGCAGCCCCTCCCTGCAAGGGCACGGATTGGCACCTGCAGACCTTTCCGGCCTTTCCCAGGCCGTGATAGAAACTATCACTCAGTCCCGAGCTCCCTCTACCAGGCAAGCTTACGCACTGAGATGGGGTCTGTTCGCTGACTGGTGTTCCTCTCGCGGAGAGGACCCACAGAGATGCATGATTGCAGTAGTGCTTTCCTTTCTGCAAGAGAAGTTGGAGCGCAGGCTGTCCCCTTCGACTCTCAAAGTGTACGTTGCTGCTATCGCAGCGTATCACGATGCAGTAGATGGAACATCTCTTGGTAAGCACCAAGAGAGGTGCGAGGAAGATTAATCCTCCCAGAGCGCACCTCGTACCCTCTTGGGATCTCTCTGTCGCCCTCCGAGGCCTGCGGGATGCCCCATTCGAGCCACTGGCGTCAGTCGAGCTAAAATTTCTGTAGCTTAAGACAGCGCTCCTGACTGCCCTGGCTTCCATCAAGAGGGTAGGGGACCTACAGGCTTTCTCTGTCAGCGAAGCCTGCCTAGAATTCGGGCCCGATGATTCTCACGTTATCCTGAGACGCCTTTCCGCGATCAGGTGGTGAACCTGCAAGCTCTGCCCCTGGAGGAGGCAGACCCAGCTTTTGCGATGTTTTGTCAAGTCCGTGCTTTACGCATATATGTAGACCGCACGCTGCACTTCAGACGCACCGAGCGACTCTTTATTTGCTTCGGAGGTCAGCAGAAAGGAAATGCTGTCTCCAAACAGAGGTTGGCTCATTGGGTGGTAGATGACATCTCCCTGTCATACTTGTATCAGGGACTGCCATGCCCTATGCATTGGCTCATGGCGCCTCTCTAGCAGATATCTGTAGAGCTGCGGGCTGGGCGACACCGAATACCTTCGCCAGGTTCTATAACCTTTGCGTAGAGGCCGTCTCCTCCCGTGTCCTAACATAAGGACTTCAGGTGAGTGGGAGGGCGGCTGGTGTCGGCTTTCTGCGCCATTCCCACGAGGATCTGCGCGCTATTTTCCCCTGAGGATGTAGCCCCTTGGTGAACCCTGGGTCCTCCATGCCCCGCAGTCAGGGCTAGATGCGGAGTAGTTCCTACTGTGCTCCTACCGGGTCTCCTTCGCCCCGCAGGTTGTGGCAATATGTTTCAGTATTTTCCAGTGGTCAGCCAGAAGGCCGCTATTTTCCTCATATCCCTAAAGACTTATGGATATACTGAATTTATTTTCATTCCACATGTAAAGATCTCATGTGCTCCGCCCCCCCAACCAACTGGCATCCCTTTGGGGCCCCCCTCTATTGGCCCCTGGGGCGTTGGGAAGGTTACGATACAATGGCCGCCTGCGGACACGTCTGAAAAGACCTGCTGGCACGTGGTCTTGTGGTCTTTTTTTTGCAAGTATTAACAATTTTAAACCGAACTAAAAATGAACAAAAACTTCATAGAAAACGTACTGTATATGACTAATAAGGACACAAACACAATACAAACTGCTAAAATGTATCTAAAATTAAAATATAGTAATAAAAACTAATTCAAATTATTAATAAAATCTAAAATATCAATGATACTAATAAAGACAAAAACACAATAAAACTAGTAAAACTAAATTATTAATAGAATTTTAAAACAGAATATCAATGATACTAAAATATCCTGTATGAAGTATACCTTTTTTTGCATAAAGAAAAATTAAGTCTGTGCTTTCAAAAAGGCAAAGTTGCAAATATTTATTGCAAGCATGCATTGTGTGTAGTTAATTTACTTTAATTCTAGATATAGTACCAAAAATAAAAAAATAAAATCAGCTAGTTGCCAAGAATTCTTTTAGCCTAACCTTATTTATTAAAATTAAACTGAACTAAAAATTCACAAAAACTATAGAGACATTAAAAAAATCTACTGTATATGACTAATAAGGACAAAAAAACACAATAAAACTGCAAAAACTTTAACTAAATTATTAATACAATCTAAAAACATGCATTGTATGTAGTTAAATTACATTAATTTTAGATATAGTAGAACAATAAAATACATTCAAGACTTCCTTTAGTCTAGTCTTAAGTATTAAAATTTTTAACAAAAAAATTAAAAACTATACAGATAATAAAAAACCCTACTGTATATTACTAATAAGACTAAAACACAATAAACCTGCTAAAACATTAACTAAAATTAAAATGTAATCTAAAATCTAAAACAGCATATCAATGAAACTAAAATATCCTGTATTAAGTATACCTGACTTTTTATAGTTTTTTTTTTTTTTTTTTGCATGAGGTTTGTGATTTAAAAAAACAAAGTTGTAAATACTTATTGCAAACATGCATTGCATATATTTAATTGACCTTAAATCTGGATATAGTAGAAAAAAATAAAATTAAAGTTAGCTAGTTGCAAGTAGGGTTGCCACCCGTACCTTAAAATACGGAATCGTCCTGTATTTGAGAATGAAATTGCGCATCCCGTTTTGAATCAATACAGGACGGGGTTTGTCCCGTATTTTTTTTTATCATTTTTTTAAAGCAGCGTCTCATGCAAATCATCCCACACGCATTTTATGAAGATGCCTCCTTTCGTTAGTCATCGTTAGTTTGATTAGTCTTTTTAACTGTCCAGTGAGGAGGGCGGGTCTTTTAAGCAGAGTCTGCCAAGTCTAAAAATGGCAGAAGATGCTTCTCCAGGTAACCCCCCGCGTCTTAAAGTTTCAGAGCTTAAACGCAAGAAAAGGTTCTTTTCAGGGGCGGACTGGCCATCGGGAGAACCGGGAGAATTCCCGGTGGCCTAGCAGCCATTTTGGCCCGCTGCCATTTTTTATTTATATTTTATTTTCATATATAATGTTGTTTCTGTTGCCTGCCGAATGTACTGAAGTGATTATTTCCAAATTCGCCATTCAATAATAAAACTCTTAATAAATCGTAATCCGGTTCATCTTGACTGACAATGCAATTCGCCTCGCGCATGCTCGCTCCGCCCATCTGCGCGTCTGCCAAAAGAATGCAAGACTCAAGAATAGAGCGCCCAGGTGGAGCAGAGGCACAACTGTCCTGTTCAGGACATCATTTACAGGTCAGATACATTTGTAAATAGACTATTGTAGTTTTGTCTTTGTTTACTTAGTTAAGCATTAAACTGCTTGCAAATATTATCAATACCAGTAAGTTTGCTGCAAAATTAACAAAATGACATAACTGTTGTAAAGAGTTGGAACTTAGCAGACAAATATTTACATTATTTTATAACAAGTTTAGAGGGAGCTATGGCTAGCAACAATATGGCCCTTACAAAAATCAACCATGTTTTCACTAAAAACCAAAAACCATGGTTACTATAGTTAAACTATGGTAACCACAAATTAACAAAGGGTTTGCTATACTTTATGGTATTTGTAGTAAAATTTTGGTTAAACAAATTGTAATCAAAATGCCAAAAAAAAAAAAAAAAAAAAAACCTGCTACTTTACTTTTACCATAGGCCTAAAAAACCTTAAATTATTTTACATGGCACCAGCCAATTGATTTAAACTTTTTTTATGTGATAATGATAATGGCTATATATTTTTATATATATATTGTCCATGGTTTCAGAAATTGTTGTGGGTTTTTGGGATAGCCTGGATGAGTGTGAGATTTTTTTGTATTAAAAGTGGTAACCCTATTTGCAAGACTTCTTTTAGACTGACCTTAAGTATTAAAATTAAACTGAAAAAAATTGAAAAATTAACAAGAACTATAGACATTAAAAAATACACTATAGAACTAATAAGTACAAAACTGCTCAAACTTATAATTAAAAAAAAATCAAATTATTAATAAAATCTAAAAAAAACATATCAATGATAATGAAATATCCTATATTAAGTATACCTGGCTTTTTTAATAGTTTTTTTTTTAAGTTTGTGCTTTAAAAAGTTGCAAATATTTACTGCAAACATGCATTGTATGTAGTTAAAGTACCTTAAAATAAATAAAATAAAATTACAATCAGCTAGTTGCCATGACTTACTTTATTCGAGTTTAAGTATTAAAATTTTTAAACTGAACTAAAAATTAACAAGAACTATACAGACATTTAAAAACCAAACAAAATACTGTTTATAATTAATAAGGACAAAAACACAATAAAACCAAAAATAAAAATAAAAAAAATTACTAAAATTAAAATATAATAATAAAAACGGATTCAAATGATTAATAATAAAAGAATATATAAATGATACTAAAATATCCTATATTACATATACCTGACATTTTATAGTTTTTTGCATATATATAAAAAAATATTAAGTGAAGGTTGTGCTTTTAAAAAAGCAAAGTTAAATTACCATGATGATATAGAAGAAAAAAAATATTTAAACCAGCTAGTTGCGTTTTAGTCTAACCTTTAGTATTAAAATTAAACTGAATTAAAAATGAACAAGAAAAATACTACTGAATATAGTTTTTTTTTTTACACAGCTCATATATATATATATATATATATATATATATATATATATATATATATATATGCAATTTCATTATGGAATTATCTTTCTATATGTATATATTTTACAACATTGCTTCTGAAGAAAATTGCTGCTTTTTAAAGATATTTTCACTGGAAAACAAGACAAAAATACAAATTAAGATAATGCTGTTTGCTGTGTACATGATGACCGTGAGACTTTTAAAAAAGCTCTCGCTCACTCACTCATACACACATACACTCAAATCCCATGTACAGTACAGATGGAGCAAACAACAAAGGCTCTTTTTATTCCCTCGAATGAGAGCAATCACACTTGAGAGGGGGTAGCTGCTGTTTCTTCTTTTTTTGTGTGGGCATTTTAGACAGCTCTTCAGCGGACCACAACACAAAGGAGTCAAATGTATTTTCTGACCACAGAGGTGAGACAGGCCCGCCATCAGCGGCCATCTTCCTCACAATGTCTACGAGAGCGGCAATCATCCAGCGCCAAGCTCACTGATGGATGAACTGAGAGACCCAACCTCCCTCCAGCCCTCATTCACCGCACGCTGCTACGAGACAAAATAGAGCACAGCTCAATTATAAACAGATTGACAGTCACATTATGCCATAACAACAACCCAGACACTCAGGGCAGGGATAAACCGAAGAGCAGCTCAACCCCACATTACTGCGATGTCGATGACGGATTGATGCTCGCTAGATCGAGGAGAGTGTATGGACAAGGCCGATTGAAAGGGGCGAGACGTGCTATCAGTTGAGAGGAAATGGGAGCCTGACGGGATCTGACCTTTACCGACCCCACTCGGTCTTCGAAACGCTGTGCCAAGGCTCATGCAAATGTTGGCAAATTACGCCGCTCACGCTTCTCCCGCATGATGAAATCATGAAAAGCATCAGATTCTGTTTGATAACATTTGCCGTTAAAAGATCAAGGGTCAACCACTGTCTTATAATCAAAACCAAGTTTACATTCAACATGAAATGACATTCACTGACAATTTTACTTCCATAATGTGGTAAATTCTGAAATATGATTTCAGAAAAAAATTAGGGCGCGACCTTTTTTTTTTACATAGGTCATGTAAAATCTTAAAGAACAATTCATATTCTGGGATTTCATACACTCTTAAAAATGCTGGGTTCAGCCAATTGGGCCATTTTATTGTTTTTTTTTTTATATATATATTTTTACCCAGGTGCTGGGTAGTTTTTTTGCACTCTAAAATGCTGGGTTAAATGTTTTTTACCCAAATGCTGGGTTTAGCTTGTTGCATCATTTTATTGGGTTGTTTTTAATATTTTTAACCCAGGTGCTGGGTAGTTTTTCTGCACTCTAAAAATTCTGGGTTGCATTTTTTTAACCCAAATGCGTGGTTCAGCTTGTTGCATCATTTTATTGGGTTGTTTTTAATATTTTTACCCAAGTGCTGGGTAGTTTTTCTGCACTCAAAAAATGCTGGGTTACATTTTTCTTTAACCCAAATGCTGCTTGTTGCGTCATTTTATTGAGTTGTTTTTAATATTTTTGCCCAGGTGCTGGGTAGTTTTTCTACACTCTAAAAGTGCTGGGTTACATTTTTTTTTACCCAAATGCTGGGTTCAGCCAGTGGCGCCATTTTAATGGGTTGTTTTTAATATTTTTGCCCAGGTGCTGGGTAGTTTTTCTACACTCTAAAAGTGCTGGGTTACATTTTTTTTTACCCAAATGCTGGGTTCAGCCAGTGGCGCCATTTTATTGAGTTGTTTTTAATATTTTTGCCCAGGTGCTGGGTAGTTTTTCTACACTCTAAAAGTGCTGGGTTACATTTTTTTTTTTACCCAAATGCTGGGTTCAGCCAGTGGCGCCATTTTAATGGGTTGTTTTTAATATTTTTGCCCAGGTGCTGGGTAGTTTTTCTGCACTCTAAAAGTGCTGGGTTACATTTTTTTTTTTACCCAAATGCTGGGTTCAGCCAGTGGCGCCATTTTAATGGGTTGTTTTTAATATTTTTGCCCAGGTGCTGGGTAGTTTTTCTACAATCTAAAAGTGCTGGGTTACATTTTTTTTTTTACCCAAATGCTGGGTTCAGCCAGTGGCGCCATTTTAATGGGTTGTTTTTAATATTTTTATCCCAGGTGCTGGGTAGTTTTTCTGCACTCTAAAAATGCTGGGTTAATTTTTTTAACCCAAATGCTGGGTTTTTCTACACTCTAAAAGTGCTGGGTTACATTTTTTTCAACCCAAATGCTGGGTTCAGCTTGTTGCGCCATTTTAATAGGTTGTTTTTAATATTTTTAACCCAGGTGCTGTGTATTTTTTCTGCACAACAAAATGCTGGGTTACATTTTTAACACAAATGCTGGGTTCAGCCAGTTGGGTTTTCTGTAACTGAGCTGTTGGGTCATTTTTAATGCTGGGTTATTTTTCTACCCAACCGCTTGGTGAGTCTGTCTCTGACAAAACAACCCAGCAGTATGAGTGCAGGCTTTTTGTGTCCTCGACAGGAAAGAGCGGGTCTCAGCTCTGCCGATTTGTTGCACTTCTTCAGTGAAATAAAGGTTTATTTCATTTGTAAAGTCTTTACTGTGCTGCAAAATATATTTTTTATACAACGCAATGTACAAGGACAAGATGTCATGGCATCTTTGTCACAGCAAACAGCAGCTCACCAGCTCAGATTTCGGCAACACACCGGCATGAGAATCAGCACAATTTTGGTGAAAAGTGATTAGAATGGTTGAATACAATTAAATTTAAATGTTACTTTTAAATGTAAATTTTTTTCTTATGCTGTATTCACCCACATAAATTCAATTTGGCTTATATTTTTGTCCATGGGTGTTCTTGTTTAATAATAAATGTTCATCTTCTTGATTATTGCTTTTGCCTCCATAAATCTGAGTCTATTTGTTTCAATTTCCATCCCATTTTAAGCCAGCAATATAATAATTTTCAAACAAAAGTTGACTTAAATAAAACAACCCAGCATTTTGGGTAAAAACATTTAATCCAACCAGCTGGGTCAAAATAACACAGCATGTGTTCTGTCCAATATTTACCCAGCGCTGGGTTTCCAAATAACCCAAATTGGTCTGTTTTTATCTGTAGAACTTAAATTAACTATTTATATATTGGGGTTTTTATGAGTAGGTCTTACATCATAGAACGGACCAGATCTGAGTGCCAGTTTACTAAAAAAAAAATGCATAAATAATTAAATTTAGTTACAATAACATTATCCAATAAGTAACATCAGCATAAAATACAGACAGACCAAGTTATTATATTTTGATGAATCAATACAAAGACCTTTTTTTTCCCCCTTTGCATAGTATGCACAGATGAAAAAATGCATACATACAGTACAGACTCAAATGAATGAGAACGTGTGTCCAGACGTTTGGTCTGTACTGTAGATATGAATTCAACGGAAAAAACTTGTGAAAAAATATCTTTCAGGTGGTCAAATAGCAAATAGTGGAGCTCTACAGCCACCTACTGGTAAAAGTTTTTTTTTTTTACTTTTAAAACTGGATTTTCCAAAAGATGGGCAAAAAAAAAAAGTGAAATTATCCATGTTATCCCCATGAATTAAAGTTAGAAATGTGGGTCTTTTATAAAGTGAATTTTACTTAAAAAAGCAGTTTTGTATAAAAACCCATTTAAAAATATGTATTTATTAATTTATATATATTTAAAAAATATCACTAACCCACTGAAAACTGCACAAATGTAGAGTAAAAACTTTAATAAAGAGAAAAATATACAGTACAGACCAAAAGTTTGTCATTGCGTCCAAACTTTTGGTCTGTACTGTACATGTAATAAAAAATAGATAGATAGATAGATAGATAGATAGATAGATAGATAGATAGATAGATAGATAGATAGATAGATAGATAGATAGATAGATAGATAGATAGATAGATAGATAGATAGATAGATAGATGGCAGTGATTAAGTGTTGAGATTTTAAAGTCCAATAAAGTGCATCCATCTATATGGATGTTTTTCTTACAAAAACACATTGATTCACTCCAGAAGGCCTTTATTAAAACAGAGCTATGTGAAGCACTTTTTATGATGGATTTATGGACTTTACTGGACTTCAAAATTTCAACAGCCATTCACTGCCATTATAAAGCTTGTAAGAGCCAGGACATTTTTTAAAAGAACGATTGCAGTATTCTTCTGGAAGAAGAAAGGCATGGCGTAATATTAATTTTTGGGTGAACTATTCCTTTAAATGAAAACAATATCACTGTTGTTACTGTATATTTCATCAAATAAATGCAGATTTAGTGAGAAATAGGACATGTCTTTCAAAACATAATTAAATATATTGTCATTATTTCAAACATGAAGATTCAAACCTACATTTCCCATGCAAGCACCATATGGCTCAGGAATATGCTTTGGCTTGAAGTCTGGTTCATTTTGACGGCCTTTCCGCAGCCGTTTCTATGAAAGCAGCAGAGGACGGTTCACTATGGATGAGGACGCTCACTTGTGTGCCAAAGACTAACATTGAGAAATTAACTGTGTGTCTCTATTTCCCCTGGCCTTCTGCTAAAAGCCCATTAATAAAGAAAATGACAGAGTAAGGAGGCTGATGCCTCCAGCCACCAGCAGGACCTAGTTTGACCTAATACACTATCCAAGAGATGCAGCCACACTACAACTCCCTACAACTCAACTGTATCCTAAGAAAAACAAAAGAGGAAAAAAAGACAATAAGGCAACCACAACTGTCATTTTTTACAGCTTTTGCCAGAGTTGTTATGCAAACCGCACAGTATATTTTCCAGATGATATACTTTCAAAAAGATCATTTTCAGAGGGAAGTGAGGTAGAATTTTCATTGTGAAAACGAGGCGATTGTTTTATTTATAACCCAGCACGAGAAACACAACGCATTACAAATTAGGTGATTAATTTGCTGTCATATAGAGGGAAACTTGTGAAAAGTGAAAAGCTGGGGGCACTGTCATCGCATTATATCATGTTTTTGTAAAGCATTACAAGGTTCAGATCAATATTTTCTTGTCTCTCGCATAGCGCCATGTCCTTTATTTCCCGCGGGAGATTCTCATTGAAGTAAATGTGGCCTATTAATACCCATCCACAAAACATCCTCATTATAGAGCGGCAGCAGAGTTGTATGTACAGTTATTGGTCATCAACACAAAGTGCCACAAGATGTTATGTGTCTACATTAGGGTTTGGTTTGTGAACCGCAGACACATAGCAGATAAAATCGTGCTCTGGGCTCCTTTGATCAATATCCTGCATCTCTGGAAGTGATGAAACAGGGAAGGGAGTGAAATTACTCCGACATATGAAAGGCCACTACATCTTGTTCATTTCCTGTCCTTTGGCAATGAAGTGGCCATAAAGGTAGTGTAAATACACAGCCTCATTACACAAAAAGTCTCACATTTTCTGAAATTATCACCCATCTCTTTTTTCACTCTCAGTGTGAGAAGTAGTTTTCAGAGAGGTGTCTTGTTTGTTTATTTCACTCGGTGTCTGTTTGCCGACGATTTAGAGGGATAGTTCATCCATAAATGAAACTTCTGTCATTATTCACTCACCCTCATGTTGTTCCAAACCATATGTTGTTATTTCTTACATAGAATGAAAAAACAGAAAACTTTTTGAGGAGTTGTTCTGAAACTCTCTCCATACAGTGACAATTTACAATGACCTTTGTCAAAAGATAAGATGATAGATAGATAGATAGATAGATAGATAGATAGATAGATAGATAGATAGATAGATAGATAGATAGATAGATAGATAGATAGATAGATAGATAGATAGATAGATAGATAATGTCAAAAATCTAAAAAAATATATAAAAATATAATATACACACACATTTAATGTATTTACATATATAAATGTATTTATATATATTATTTCTCTGTTATTTATATTTCAAAAAATGCATTATATATATATATATATATATATATATATATATAATGTATTTTTAAAAACTAATAAATAAATAACAGATCAATTAAATCTAGAATCTATCAGTCTTTAAATCTAGATTACTCATCTCCTGTTTCCAAAATGCATCACAAACTGCTTGACAATTGCATTTACAACACAATTAACTATACAAACTTGTGTAATCAACTATTCCTACCCTGCATGTACTTCTGCGTAAAAGGCTGCACGACGTGCGCGTTGCAGTTAAATACACAGACGCGCACTGGCATGGAGATCTGCGTGCATAGTCTTCGGTTAAACTGCGTTGCTTTTAGAAGCGTCAATTCAGTTGTTGCATATAGTTTAATGTCTTTATTTCAGGATTATCAAAGTAAATTATAACTCCTGCACGTGCCCCAGTAAAAAGGGTCTAGCAACGCCCCTGCCCTGAAGCAAACCCGGCGGCTTCATAGCTGCATACATGTTAGCACGTCTCGTTTGATGTGGTAATTTCACAGTAGGCATACACACAGATTCGAAAACTCGTTCTCGCCCCCTACAGTGCAATTCGGCTAGGTATACATCCGCGCTAAACTATCAAGGTGAAAGTCATCATAGCTTGCGTAGTATAGACCCAGCTCCCAACCCAACTTTGAGAATAGATTAACGGCGAGATTTTTTTTATCGCCCGATAAGAGTCTCACGTTAACGCCAATAACGGCCAACCACTAATATATATATATATATATATATATAGCAAATATCTGTTATTTAGATTTTAATAAATGCATTATATCTAAGATTTTGTAACTTTTATGTTAATTTTATATTTTAATAAATACACACACACACACACACACACATATATATATATATATATATATATATATATATATATATATATATATACACACACATAATATTTTGTCATTGTTATTAAATTAAATTTTTAAATATTATCATTTTATATTATATTAATATTATATATTTTATTATAATTTATTATTTGTTATTTATTTATATTTTACTAAAAACATTACATATAATACTTTGTAACTTTTATAATATATATATATATATTTACACATATGCATTTAATGTATTTATATACATACATATATATATATAATGCATTTATAGAATATTTTGTAACTTTTATTATATATATATAATGTATTTTTTACAATAAATAAATAAATAACAGATCAATAATATATTATTTATATATAATATAATATTATTCAAAATAATATTAAAAAATTAATGAAAAACTCAAAGATTGTTTACAATAAATAAATAAATGCGAACTTACTTTACTTTTTCTTTCTGCTTCAATAACTAAAATTAATTAATTATTATTTTTTTTTTTACATTCAATAAATGCCATATTATTATAGGTTAATCATATCATATCATATCATATCATATCATTTCATATCATATCATATCATATCATATCATATCATATCATATCATTTCATATCATATCATATATATCATACTATTTTGCTTCCCTAAATAAACAAATAAATAAATACATACATACATATAACAACATATAGTTTTGTGGAAAGAAATATTTTTAAAAAAGTCAAAATAAATAGCTAGCTAGCATGAATACATTTAGTTGCTTTTATGTTTTATGAAGGGGGTCCGTGCTAAAGTAATCAACATATACTCCTAGGCATCAAACAGCTGAAATAGAGCTAATATAATGTGTGTTCATGCTGTGCCTTAATATTCCATGATACCAAGGGTGTGTGTCCTAGATCATCCGTGTGTCCTTTGATGAGTGTTCTGAGGATGCTGGAAAACTCTGGGAAACTACATTGAGGGCACTGCTTTATGACCCATTTTAGCACAGATATATTTGGGAGCAACAGGAGTTGAACAATGAACAGAGTATAAAACTGTGTATCTGAGTTGAAGAGACCCAGTTTGATTCGACGGGGGGTGGGGGGGGGGGGGGGGTCGATTTCCTAACTGGATTCTACTACAGCTCATGGAGTGTGACAAAGAGCTAGACACAGCGCTCGCTATTAAAAGCAATAAAAGAGAGGTGAAGAGGGGTGAATACAATCGAAAAAATCAGCTTTTGGGTAATATGTCACTTCTCAGGCTTCCGAACGTCCATCAGCGTTTTTGAACGCTACTAAAAAGCATCGTGCCGCTTTAATACGAGCAAAGGTTATCCCAGAAATGCGATAATGTGCTATATTTGACACGAATCTGGCGAACTTGAATCTATTTGAGTGACTGACATGTCATTTAACACAGGCAATAGGGTAACACAGGTAGAAAGTGTCTATTCAACTGGCTCGCTTTTAAAAAGTGCCACTCTGAATAATTTACATCTAACATTTTCCTTCGACCCACTTAAGTTACAGAGCCGCACTGAGGTGGAGAAGCAATGAGATGAGAGTTACTGGCCGTAAAAACTCCCTCCAGAGATGGAAAATATCACAGGTGGCGGAGACGGTAGGGGACGTCCAAATCTCCACTTCCAAAGTGAAGCCCGTCGGCAGTGGGAGAATAAAGGGGGATGAACGCAATATGGTGTGTTTTTCCCTTGGCCTAACAGTTTGACCTCCTTGTATGAGTCAAGTACCAGGAGAGCTTGAAAATAATTAAGGATCAAAAGTGACTTACAAATCCCTAACCCTCCGTATCGGCCTTAAGCAGACTTACGAGTCTGCTTCATATCATATTATATCTCATATCAAGGTACAAAAATAAATTAAATACAAATACTCAACACCTTCAAGTTAGGGTCGTTTTCTTATTTTTTTGTAGAGCAATTTCACTAAAATGTTGTGATCATCAATATGGGATCATTAATACGGCTATAAAGTATTATTATAATAATACCACTATTATTATAAATATGTTATTATAAATTACTACTACTTCTACTAATACTAATACAATTATTATAAAAATAACTATAATGATTCTTAATTCATAATTTATAGAATAAAATCATATTTATATCAAATAGTATACAATTATATAAAGATATACATTACTAGTTTTATATTAGTTGCAGTAGTAATATTACTAAAATACAAATGTAAAATAAAATCCCATAAAATTGAAATAAGGAATATTATAATAATCCACTGTAAAAAAAAAAGATCATATATTAATTGTTGTTGTTATTGTTGTTATTATTATTATTACAAAATAAGTGCAATAATTACTAATTAAGTAATAAAATAATACCACTATAGTAGTACTCAACTGTAAGAAAAAAAGAAAATAAGAAAACATTTTTTATTTAAATTATTATAGTTGTTATAATTATATTTAAATTATAATGTATTCATCCAGAAACAAATAAGATAAGAAAATAATATTTTTACATTTAAATGATCATACATTAGTTATTACCATTATTGCTATTATTGTAAATATGTTATAAAAGCACTACTACTACAATTATTCTAAAAAATAACAATAATTACTAATTATTACTAATAATAACTATTATTATTATTATTATTAATTCATAATTTATACAACAATAAAATATTTATATCAAATTATATATAATTATACACAAATATGTATTATTTGTATTACATTAGTAGTATTACTAAATGCAAGTATAAAATAAAATCAATAAAACAAAAAAAGAAATGATAATGTAACAATAAAAATAATAATAATAATAAATTATTGCTATTTAAGGTATATATAAGTTGTATATATAAGTTAAGTTATATATAAGTTGTTGTTGTTATCATTATGATTATTACAAAAATTGCGATATTTACTAATTACTAAGTAATAAAAATAATATCACTATTATATCACTATTATTATAAATATATTATAAAAAATACTAGTACTACTGTTACTAATACAATTATTATAAAAATAAAAATGAATAATTAATCAATAATTATGATTATTAATTCATAATGTATAGAACAATATAATATAATATTTATGTAAAACTATATACAATTATATATATATATATATATATATATATATATATATATATATATATATATATATATATATATATATACAATTGTTATTATTATTAGTATTATATTATAAAATAAAAACTGTAAATTCCATGCAATATGTAGTTTAATTTAATAATTTACTGTAATAATAAATAAATGAGAAACTAATATTTTTACATTTATATTAGTTGTTGTTGTTATTATTACAAAAATATTTGCAATACTTACTAATTAATTAATACAAAATAATACCACTATTACATCACTTTTATTATAAATATGTAATATGTTATATGATATTATTATTAAAAAGAAAACAAATACTTTAATTATCTCATATTAGTTATTATTATTATTATAAAATAATATCACTGTTGAATATCAATATCTCTGTTATTATCAATATATAATAAAAACTACTACAATTACTAACAGTTATTATGAAAATAACTAAAATTAATTATGAATAACTATCATGATTATTAATTCATAATTTATATAATATAATATTTATATACAATTATATAAAATATATATTAGTAGTAGTAGTAGTACTAAATGAATACAATACTAAAATACAAATATTTAATTGTAATTTATTATTCATAAATAATATTAATAATTACAAATTTCTTAAGAAAATATCACTAATATTATTATTATTATTATTAATTTTATTATTATTAACAAGTACATGATAGTTAATTATAATTAATTCAATATCATTAGCAATAATAATAATGGTAGTAGTAGGAGCAGTAGTAATACAATTATATATATACTGTGTGTGTGTGTATATATATATATATATATATATATATATATATATATATATATATATATATATATATATATATATATATATATAGCGCATGTTGCCTTCCCAAATGCATGTTGAAAGCGAAACTCATAACAGATCCAGAGATGAGTTTGTGTGGTGCAGCATTTACTACAAACAATGATGCACTTCACTCTGAAACACGCAATGCATATATTTAATCTCCTTTTGTTTTTACTTCGCTTAAGGGTGCAGCTCTACTACAAATGTCCATCTGTGTTAGTGCGGCAATACTGTCACACAGCAAAGGAGTTTGTACGGGAGCTTGTCGGTTTTGTGCTGCTGAACCATGACTAATGTTGCAGCCCATGCAGGCCGGCACTCCGGCACCTCCTGCCTCATAGATCTCAGGCTCAGGGGCCTGGAATCTGTGTCGCCGCTCCTCCATCTGCTGACCCTCCTCCTCCAAGAATGCATCCCACCCCCCCATACGGTCAGCGCGCGGGACTCTCCTCCAGCTGGAGGTGAACTCAGAGGTCTCTCTTAATAAGTCCGATGCCAACGCGAGGCCCAACCCACACCTCTACGGCGCTGACGCAAAACCAACGGAGACTCCATTTATCCATCTGGCTGCCGAGCTGACAAGACCAGCGTGAATTTACAAGCTGGTTTATGCCATTTTTTTGGGAGAAAATGTTAGGCGACTTGCACTGTGTTTCTGTTGAAGCTGGTTGAGCTCGCTGAAGAAGACAGCAGCATTGCAAACGCAACATACGCTGACTTTCAACAGGGTGATGAGCAGCAGGCAGATTCGACGGTGTGTTTCTGAAGCTACACTGACAAACGCTAAAATTCAAGGCTGTCAGTTTAACATTATTATTTATAGGGATTAGTTATCAAGAGAAGAATGGGGAAAATAATAACACAATTAATCAGCACCCTGGGTGGTATATAAAATCCATATTAAAGATTTCTGTGGAAAATCTCAGAAAATAAAGGGCTAAAAATGTTCATGTTTTTTTAAGTGAAAAGTGAAAAACACAATATTGTTAAATATTTTTACAATAATAAAAAAACTGTTTCCTACTGTAATATATTTAAACATTTCAGCAGTCAGTGACACATGATCCTTCAGAAATTATTATAATGCAATGATTCTGTGTTAAATTAACATTTCTTAATATTATTAGTGCTGAAAGCATTTATGTTGTTTAATATTTTTGTGGAAGCTGACACATTTTTAAGGATTCTAATAATAATAAAACAAAAAATAAACAAAAAAAACACAAATTAATTATAAATAATAAATTGCTTAATTTTCAAAAGAAGTGCATTTATTTAAAATAGACATTTTTAATAAGAATTTTAGAAATGTATTTACTATATATTTAAAGTGCTATATTGTATACTATAATACTATAGTATATAATATAGTGCTTTAATAACTATATAATAATAACTATAATATATATAAACACTTTTATTACATCTACTATTATTACATATTATATTTCTATATTTACTTATGTTATACTATAGTATATACTATAGCAGTTTAATAACTATATAATAATAACTCTAATTTTTACATGTTACACCGTACTTTTATTTTGACAGGTTGCCGTGAAGTTTATGTGTATACAGTATGATATGATGCTAGTTTTCTCAAATGAAACGTTAAAAGTGACACTCACAGCAGTTTTGGAGATTGAGTTTATCTGTTCATGTGAGATGCAAATGCCAAAAATTACCGGGAGCGTCACGTGTGTTTCAGTATGCGTGTAGTAAAAGCTCGTCTCCATCATTCATACATACAGCTAGGCAAACGGAACATACCGGATTCATATTAAAACGGTCTTTTTGCATTTCAGTTTTCACATACACTAGTCCATATCGCGATTTGAATTAAGTGACAGACCAACATTTGATTTATGAATCCAAAAAACTACGAATTTACGTGGCATTTCGCTATAGTAGATTCTGTTTTCATGAATGGAGGACGACGCGATCCCGTCTGTGTTTTGGCGGAGGAGACGTAAACGCGCAACCATATTCTATAGTCTTCGGTATACATCCGCGTTAAACTATCAAGGTGAAAGTCATCATAGCTTGCGTAGTTTAGACCCAGCTCCCAACCCAAATTTGAGAATAGATTAACGGCGATATTTTTTTTATCGCACGATAAGAGTCTCACGTTAACGCAGCACGTTAACGCCGATAACGACCCACCACTAATATATATATATATATATATATATATATATATATATATATATATATATATAGTAGTTCAAGCCTTTTGACACTGGACACATAGTATACATTATAGCACTATACATTAATAACTATATAATAACTATAATTACTATATTTTTATTTATTTAACATAACTATAATATATATATATATATATATATATATATATATATATATATATATATATATATATACACTATAATATATAATATAGCATGTCAATAACTACATACTAACTATAATATATATATATATATATATATATATATATATACATACACATATACACGCACACTTTTATTATATTTACATTATTATATATTATACTTTTACTTCATCAAAAAAACTCATTGTGCATGATTTATAAGCCTGTTTCCTCATGGGGACCTGAGAAATGTCCCCACAAGGTCAAAATCTACTGGTATTACTATCCTTGTGGGGACATTTGGTCCCCACAACGTGATGAATGCCAGGTACACACACACACACACACACACACACACACACACACACACACACACACACACAAATGTTTAGTTTTTAATAATAATAGTTTGAAAACTTGACAAATTCAATGATTAATTTGTATGCAATATTAATGTCTTTGAATTATTTTTATCTGATACATGAAATACTGATGTATGCGATTAACTGCGATATATTAACCAGCATATCGTAATAACTCTGTTCCATAATTGTAATAGGTTGAAAGCTCTACTTAAAATATAAGGGATAACCAGAGCTTCTGTCTTGCAGCACTCTATGACCTTGTTTTTCATATTCACTAACTGACAAAAAATGATATTATAAAACAATGAAAATGGGTTGTTTGGCTGACTGACATGAAAGACAAAGTTCAAAGGGATGGAATATTACAATGAATTGCATCATATGAGACACTAGAGATTCAGTTCCTGAGGAATATGACTCTCAGATATGAATAGAGGACCATGAAAACCTCAGAAGCTGTCTTGATCACGGTTTGTTTAATGCAGTCTGACATGAGTTCGACGACAAACAACACGAGAGAAAGAGAGTAGGAGAGCGACTGAAGAATATTTATGCACAAACAAACACTCTTCTCATTGTGACGCAAATGCAAACACAAACAAACATTATTGTTCAAACCATAATAACAAACCAAAAACAATCTGCTTAGATTCCAAGGACGACTGTTTACCCGTACCCGAGTCGATATAGCATAAGTTTGAATAGATTTTCAAGGGCTGACCATGACAGTCTAATTTGAGCCTTGTTTCAAAACGAAGAGCCACAAGAACGCTGCCTCTGATCACCACAAAGCCACAACACCAGGCTAAACACAGGGCGTTTCCCTCTGGCAGGGACATAATAATACCCTTCTATTTTGGTACCAGCAGATGGGAGGTTATTATAAGTTACGCTCCAATTTTCCTCCCTTCATTTTCAAACTGACTGTAGAATTGAATTTGGTAGGGACGCTACATTTATTCGAGCTCAGGTGTCATTACAAGGTCTCTTAACTTTCAAAATGAGCCCGGGATCGAGCCAATCGCATGCTGCGCCTCAGTCATTACCATAGGGCTGCTGCATATATATATATATATATATATATATATATATATATATATAGTATTTTGTATATTAGTTCTCTGGCCAAAATATATTTTAGATATGTGAATATATACATATTTTTAACATGTTTGGGTTAAGCATGTTTTTCTTTTTTAAGAAATGAATACTTTTATTCAGCAAGGTCCATGGCGGCGTTTCCCAAAAGCACCGTAAGCCTAAATTGATCGTAGCTCCGTTGGTTTCAATGGGTCTACAATGTACTTAAGCTTACGATGCTTTTGGGAAACGCAGCCCAGGTTTGTACTTTATATTCATAAAAGAATCCTGGAAAAAATGTATCATGATTTCTACAAAAAAATATATTAAGCTGCACAACTGTTTCAACTGACTGGATTAGTGGCTGAATTTTCAGCATCCATTACTTCAGTCTTCAGTGTCACATGATCCATCAGATGTAATCCTGATTTGCTGATTTGGTGCTTAAGAATTTCTATTATTTTCAAATTTAAAAATCATTGAGTTTGTGTATTTATTTATTTGAATATTAAAAAACTGTGATGTGTTTTTTTCAGGATAGAAGAATAGAAAGTTCAAAACCAACATAATTTATTTGAAATATCACAATTTTGTAACATTACACACTTATTTACTGTATTTTTTATAATGTTCATATTTGAAAACAATAGGTTTTTTAATTAAATTAAACGTATTTATTTATTTATATTAAAGTTCAAAAGCAACAGCATGAAATATCAATATTTTGTAATTGAGTACAATTGAAACAATTGATACTTTTTAAATTATTTGATTTATTTGTCTATGTTTTTTTGTGGAAACTGATTTGAATTTTTTTTTTTTTGGTGGAGACTTTTTGAGGAATAGAAAGTTTAAACAGCATCAAATATCAATATTTTGTAACAATTTTACATTTATTTCATTTATTTTTATTATGTCTGTATTAAAAAACAATTGAGTTTTCTAAATTATTTTATTTATTTGTCTAATTATTTATTTATTAATTTTTTTGTGGATTTTTTTTTTTTTTTTTCATGAATAGAAAGTTCAAAACCAACATCACTTATTTGAAATATCAAAGTTTTGTAACATTGCACATTTATTTACTATATTTTTTGTTCATATATTTATATTTATATTAATTTAATTTAATTTATTTATTTGTGAAACTGTGATATGTTTTTTTCAGGACTTTTTGATGAACAGAAAGTTCAAAAGCAACAGCATGAAATATCAATATTTTGTAATATTATACATTTATTTACTTTATTTTTATTATGCTTGTATTTAGTTTTTTATTATTTCATTTATTTGTCTATTTATTAATATTTTTGTGGAAACAATTTTTTTCAGGGTCTTACAATATTTTATAACATTATAATTTTAACGTTCATATTTAAAAACAATAGATTTTTAAATTAAATTAAATTAATTTATTAATTTATGGAAACTGTGCTATGTTTTTTTCAGGATGTTTTGATAAATGGAAAGTTTACACCAAACAGTATTTATTTTAAAATATCAATATTTTGTAACATTATACATTTATTTACTTTCTATTTTTTATGTTCGTATTTAAAAACTATGTATTCATTTATTTATTGGAAACTTTGATACATTTTTCCAGGACTTTTTGATGAATAGAAATTTAAAAACCAACAGCATTTATTTGAAATATCAATATTTTGTAATATTAAACATTAATTTTATTTTATTTTATTTTATTTTATTTTACTTTACTTTATCATGTTCTTATTTAAAAACAATTGAGTATTTTATTTATTTATTTATTTATTGTGGAAACAGATAAAACATTTCAGAGCTGTTTTATGAAAAGAAAATTTAAATTTAAATTTTTTAAATTAATTTAATTTAATTTAATTTTATTTTACCTTATTTTTTATTATGTTCATATTTTAAACAATTGAGTTTTTTATTGTATTTATTATTTATTTATTTGTCTATGTATTTTTTATTTTTTTATTTTATTTTATTTTTTTTGTGGAAACTGATCCTGTTTTCTTCAGAATTCTTTGATGAATAGAACGTTCACCGCATTTATTAACATTATACATTTATTTACTGTCACTTTTTAAATTAATTTAATCCATCACTGCTTAATAAAAATAATGAATTTCTTTCCAAAGAAAAAAAAAATCCTGACCCCAAACTTTTAAAATGGTAGTGTATATTAAAGCTGTTCTAATCGTCAAAACACATTTCAATTATTGCTGACCAAAATTAGCAATATCAAAAAGATTAATATGCCACTTAATTAAAATACAGTCTAATCAGACTGTGGCGGAAACAAAAACATAATTTAGTTGTGGAAAAAATGCGTAAACAAACAAAAGTGAAAGCCATGGATGAAAGCCACTGGTTCCTGCGGTGTTCAGTGCTGCGATTTTAATTAAGAAGTGTCGAGTCACATTAGATATGATGATCTCCAATAGACGCGTAAAGTTTTGTATTTGATAAATGTGCCATTTCTCTGCATGCGCACCCAACGTAAAGTTTCCCAACCGCTCTGTGCGCAGCATCCTCCTTTTAAAAGCTGATGCTGAAAATATTTCGCCCTTAGAAACAGGAACAACAACTCCAAAAATACTTCCAAATGGGTGGTTTTCTCGCTGAGTTCCCTTGCTACCACAAAGGCTGCCAGTGAAAAGGTTGAGGAGCCATCTGTCAGCATTTGTGGTCTGCTGTAGCAATCTGCTTTGGTCTTGCAGGGACTGCCTCCTATCCGGTTACAGAGCGGGTCGCCACCGCGAGCGCAGACCGCCGAGGCTCGCACCTCTGCTACTGGGAGGACTAATAACAGGCTGGATCACATCTGTTTACCAGCGCTCAACTCCAGGGGGGCTTTTCTAGTTTTAGGCTGTTTAGTTAAGATGGCAGCATCGCTTAATTAGTTTATTCATGTTAGACGGAAAGAGAAGAGAAGAGGTAATTAGGAAAACGCAACAGTGGCCAGTGAGACTTACATGCGTTCGTGGATTTATTTTCTTCTTTTTTGAACTCCACATGGATTGACAGCTGTTTGATGTGCACAGAAATGACCATCATGCATCCCTCAATCAAACAAATATGTGGTTTTTTAAAGTGCTCCCGCAGCATACTGATCTGATATGGTTGAGGGCTGTATGTTTGTATTCTTGCTGTTTCATTATCTGTAGAATACACCAATATTTCTTTAAATCTGAACGTGCATCAAGCTTTTTCAAATCTCACAAAAGCTGTCCAAAATATCTGATAATAAATAGCCAATTTTGAAAACAATTGAAGTCAAAAGTTTACAAACACCTTGAAAAATCTGCAAAGTGTTCATTATTTTAGGGATCATATGAAATGCATGTAGTCCACAAGAGAAAATAATAGTTGAATTTATAAAAATGACCCAGTTCATAAGTTTACATTCACTTGATTCTTAATACTGTTGTTGAATGACCACAGCTGTTTTTTTTTGTTTTTTTTGTTTAGTGATAGTTTTTCATGAGTCCCTTGTTTGTCCTGAACATTAAACTGCCCGCTTTTCTACAGAAAAATCCTTCAGGTCGTACAAATTCTTTGGTTTTTCAGCATTTTCGTGTATTTGAAATAAGGAGAGCCACTGAAAAGACATGGTAAGCTTCTTGCTAGAGGTAGCCTGTTACATTGCAGTACATAAGATTTCACTTACCACATAAACAGAGTAAGGAGAGATTGCGCGGGCGATTTGTGCATTCAAAACGGCAGTTTCAATGACCCGCATATTAATAGCGGCTCAGGCTCTGTGATTAAATATATATTTTCCTCCATGTGTGAGCTACTGAAATGAGCTGCTCTCTGAAACAGCCAATCAGAGCAGAGCTCATCATTATTATTCATGAACCTTCCAAATAAGGTAATAACAGACTATTTAATTCAAGAGACAAATCCTAGGGTTGTAAATGAACTTGTAAAACCATTTCTGGAGAATTTTTGCCCTTTCCTATGCCATATACCTCCTATGCAGATATCAGAGAACAATTCAAAATACTGTATCAATGTATTATATGGCACCTTTAAGAATCAAGTGTATGTAAACTTTTGAAAGGGGTAATTTTTATAAATTCATCTATTATTTTCTCTTGTGGACTATATGTAAATGTCTTTTATGTGAAATGTCTTATTCAGGTCAGTACTAAATAAAAAATAATATGCATTTTGTATGATCCCTTATATTTTAGTAAAATAATTAACATTTTGAAGATTCTGCAAGGTGTATGTAAGCTTTTGACCTCAACTGTATATTTTCAGTATTTTTCAAAAATGGCCAGATGTTGCTAAAATACTATATTTACATAAATATGTATATTCTATCATTTTTAGTTGCTTATATAAATATATAAAATAATATCTGAATAATATCTTGCCAAAATATGAGAAAATGTTTTTGTTTTTTTTATGTGCATACAATATATTTTTATTATTGAATATTATTGTATTATATATTATTGTCCAAAATATATAAAAAAATATGAATCTTGTGTTTTTCAGGGCCAATGCAAATACCGATTATTACAAATCAAGTAGACCAATAACCGATATTTCAAAGCGATATATACTATATGTCTGGGGTTAAAATGAAAATGAATGTCAAAATTAAGAATAACAAGGGCTCTGACAGAAACTTTCTTTAAATGCTTTTAAATTATTTTATCGGCAAATCAGTTTTGAAATTGACCGATACCGATAACCATAGAAATGTTTAATATCGGTACCTATAATCGGCCACGGCGATAATCAGCCAAACCCTATCGCACATAATTTTAAAATAAGTCTCTTATGATCATCAAGCCTGAATATATTTCATTAAAAATACAGTAATAGTCAGCGCTGATAACCTTGTGGGCAGCGCGCCAACATATAGCGTTGTTGCGCTACGGGCGTTGCGTGTTCGAATCGTAACTTGAGGACCTTTCCCGATCCTGCCCCTATCTCTCTCCCACTTTACTTCCTGCCATTTCTCATCTGTCCTATCACAATAAAGGCAAAAATGCCAAAAATAAATATTTAAAAAATAAATAAATAAAAATACAGTAATATTGTGGGAAAAAAGTAAATAACTTTGTGAATATGTTAAAATGATATTAATTCCTGTGATGGCAAAGCTAAAATAAAATAAACTGTAACTACTTTAATAAAAAATTCCTGTGTGGTTGTGTAAAACAACACCTTTTTACAATGTCAAAAACAGCTCTGTTCACATTTTCGGTGCATGTCTCTTCAAATGATAATGAGCTACACTGATCACCCCAATCCTCTCTTCCATTTTGTATTCGGTGTATTCAGTGGTGCATTACCATCCAAAACAAATCTAATCCAGTGAGTCCTCACTGGCTTTGATGCTGGGAGAATATTAAGACTCTTATGTTTACTTTTACATCAAACTACAAAACACCTGCATTGCTTACGAGACATCGTTCTCACTACAGCTGCTCGAGCATAAAGAAAATAGTGGACAGCAAACAACTGGCTGAGGGTGGAAATATGCTAATACGGAACAGTCCGTCAATGGTCGTGGGCGGGGCCTGAGCAGTATGATGTCATACCGCTCAGAAAATCAAAACGGCTTGATAATAGAGACTGTTTAGTTTTTTTGAGGATTAAAAAAAAGAAGTGAATGGATTTTTATCATTGTAGAGTGGTTGTGTCCATAAACTTATGAGAGGACCATATATGTATGTACACATAATTTATTATGTGGCAAAAGAAAATCTAAACTGCAACTTCTTTCAGTGGTTCCTGCAGCATTTCTCCTCCACCCCATATTTTCCTTTTCTTTCCATACTAAGATACTAAGATCCTGAGGGGACAATTTGTTCAGAGTTTCATGCTCAGGCACTGTCTATTGTGGACAGAAAGCCAAATATGTGGGAGTTTCTTCAACTTCGGGCACTTTTATGTCCCAGGGGTGGCTTTTTTATTAAAACCACCAGATTTCAGCTATTTTCGTTTTGTTACATGAAGGTCTTTGATACATTCTACCACGTCTACATCAAGCTTTTCAACATTAAATAATACATACATATGAACAACACATATGAAAAGTCAAGAACAAATCTAATCTAAAGTGAAATAAACATGCATGCATCTTTCAAAAGTTGTACTTGTTTACCAAGGAAACAGTAGTGCCAGTCAAGAGCTCCAGAAAATCAAAAAACCTAAATATTTTATGGTGTCTTATTTTTTATTGCCAAACATTTTCGGTTTTGGGGGAGAAATTCCCTGAAAAAATTATTCATTGTGTTTATTGAGAATAGATAAAATGAACATCTGAGCACATGAAGACCATAAGGAGCCTGAGGTCTTTATGAGGGCCAGCCGGTCTGTGCTGTGTAGACATTTCCCTCAACCCACGGTTTAAACAGGCAGCCAATGTTAGTAAAACGAAATACTCAAGGAAGACATAAGTCTCATTAAGGCTCATAAAGGACATCCCTAATAAGATCCTTGGCCTGACATTAAGGAGCTCTCTAGTGATGGCTGATTAATTGCAGGTGCAAATGAAAGCTTTGGAGAGAGCTTAGGTTCTGTGGATGTAATTTATCCTTCCATGTCCTTGCAGATAGGAAAATATCTGGCAGAGCTACGGTGGGCTCACCTGGGGAGATGCGCTCCCACCTTAAAGGACAGCTCCATCGTTTTAGCTCATAATGGGCTCTTTCCACAAAAGGAAGTCAGGCTGGGGCATGGGCTTTATTTGAGAATCCATAAAGCCAAGAGTCAAACGATCTTTAAGCGGCAGAGGAATGCTTGAACAACAAAGCCCTGTAAAATAAGATGTTTGTGAAATATATGTACATCCAACTAGTGAATATTTCAGCCCTCTAAGAATTCAGAGAAGAGCTTAGCGCGGCTTCATGAATGATTCTGTTTCTTTGAAACGCAAGCAAACATGGCAGAGTAAAGAAACCGAAAGCACTGAAAAAAATGAAAAAGTTTAAACATATTCATTATGAACCACCCAGGATTTTGAATGTGATTTTAGCTGTTTTTATCTGTCTTTCTGTGCCCAAGAGCTGTCGGGGAAACAACACGGCTTAAGACACAGGGGTCACAAAGAAAGGCTGGCGCGGAATAATTTGCGACGGACCCATAAGAGTTGTCCAGAAAAGGTCGACCTGAAAATACAAAGCACGCATGAAAGGAGAGATCAGCTGCTCGAGCATCATTATGCAGTTCCATGAACTTACTGTGCCGTCCTTTCAAATGAACACAGAACATTACAACAATAAGCATCTCATTTGTTTTGTCACGAAATATAGGGCAGAGTGAGGTAAGAGGTGTCAATTCAGTATACATTTTGCAAGCCTATTGATCTGATATCATCCAACCAACTATCTGCCCTCAGGGTAATATTCACCTCTTTTCCTTAGACAAATCATGGGCATAGTTGGTCCTGGCCTGGTAGTGGTTATTAATAGTGTTGCCAAAATTAGCGCATTAACGTAGGCGATTAATTTTTCCAGTTTAATGGCGCTAAAAATATTTAACGCAGTTAGGAAAAGTGGGGGTTGGCCACCCTACTCACAACTGCTGCTTCTGTCTGTAGTCGCAGAACGTCTTGACAACCACATTAAGCAGGAGACTATTCAGATGCAAACACTACATCGCCTCTGATCAGCGACTAGTCAAACAAGTGCGGAAAAGGTACAGGTGGCGAGGAGCATCAGAAGAACAACAGTGAACTGCGGTCAGATGAGATGTTGTCAGGCCATATGTCAGTAAAAATGAATTTTCCTTTCCTGTCAGCCGTTACACTGCATTTTCTTTAATTGCACACACAAATACAGCGGTGCATGCTGTAGCCTTTATCATTTCATATTAAAGTGCGAATGAAAACTTCAACTATGAGCATTTGTGTCAGATCCACATCACATTCAGCAGCGGTAGATTACTTTATCACAGAATATTTGTTTTCGACCTGACTTACTTTGTTTAAAAGTAGACATGTCAAGCTTTGTGTATATATATATATATATATATATATATATAGAGAGAGAGAGAGAGAGAGAGAGAGAGAGAGAGAGAGAGAGAGAGAGAGAGAGAGAGAGAGAGAGAACCCCATATTATTCATACCCCTGGCAAATTCTGATTTAACGTTACTTTTATTAAAGAGGCAAGAGGCATCACTGTGGAAAAAAATATTTCTCAGCTTTTATTTACAAAATTATTCATACCCTTTGCAAACTGTCACAGTCTGTGGGAAAATCCAAAGTTCTATACCATTCCAAATACGACTATTTGGAATGGTACAGAACTTTGGATTTTCCCATAGACTGTGACTGTGAGAAGCTGTTCTAAAGCATCCTAATTACCCTGATTCATTGGGAACAGCTGTTTTAATCAACTCAACATGTGAAAAACAGAAGATCTCTGCTGTTGGTTTGTGGACAGTTATGGCTAAGACAAAGGAGCTCACTGAGGACCTGCGGCTGCGCATTGTGGTTGCTCACAAGTCAGGAAAGGGCTATAAGGCCTTATCTAAATGTTTTGAAGTTCCAGTGGCTACAGTGCAAAGTATTATTAAAAAATACAAGACGTTCAGCACTGTGATAAATCTCAGAGGACGTGGTCGGAAGCCAAAAGTGACACCTGTGCTGGCCAGGAGGATAGTGAGAGAGGTCAAAAATAAGAATCCAAGGATCACCACCAAGGCCATCCTGATGAATCTGGGCTCTGCTGGTGGCAACATCTCAAGGCAGACAGTCCAACGGACACTGAACACTGTTGGGTTCCACGGACGCAGACCAAGGAGGACACCACTTCTCCAGATAAGGCACACAAAAGCCTGCTTGGCCTTTGCAAATGCTCATCTGGACAAAGAAGAAGACTTCTGGTCTTCTGTTTTATGGTCAGATGAAACAAAAATTGAATTGTTTGGCCACAATGATGTAGCCTTCATTTGGCGGAAAAAAGGAGAAGCCTTCAACCCTAAGAACACCATCCCCACTGTCAAAAATGGTGGTGAGAACCTAATGTTTTGGGGGTGTTTTTCAGCCGGTGGACCAGGGAACCTAGTCAAAGTAAACGGCACCATGAAAAAGGAGCAATACATCAAAATTCTCAACAACAACATCAGGCAGTCTGCAGAGAAACTTGGCCTTGGGCACCAGTGGACATTTCAGCACGACAGCGACCCAAAATACAAAAAGTGGTGAAAAAAATGGTTAGCAGACAAAAACATTAACGTTTTGCAGTGGCCCAGCCAGAGTCCTGACTTAAATCCAATTGAGAATCTGTGGAGGGAGCTAAAGATCAGGGTGATGGCAAGGAGACCCTCCAACCTGAAAGAGTTGGAGCTCATCGCTAAAGATGAATGGACAGAAATACCAGTGGAGACATGCAAAAAGCTGGTCAGCAATTATAGGAAGCGTTTGAATTCTGTAACAGCCAGTAGGCTTTTCTATTGATTATTGAGAAAGGTATAAATAATTTTGGACATGCCACTTTTTGTTCAAATGTAAATAAAAGATGAGTAATATTTTTTTCCACAATGATGCCTCTTGTACATCTTATTATCTTCTGGGAGACGTGAGTCATTTATAATAATAAAAAAAATGTCTTTTCATGAATAAAAGTAACTTTAAGTCAGAATTTGCCAGGGGTATGAATACGAGAAGGCTGAAAGCACACCCAATTTGTTTTCTTTATTTTACAAAAGCACGAAGTTGTGTTGTTATTATGAGTGTATACAAATAAAAGTAGAACCTTTACAGATTTGACAACCTAATAACCCAGCTTCTTTTATGTCAATTAATCAAAGAACAAAGGAAAAAAGAGGAAATCAATAACTTTTGTAGCTTTAAGGATTCATCTAGATTCAATTTAGTATTTAGTGTTTGATAACTTTATTCATTTTCTGTATATTTCCTTCTTGCTGAAGGACACAGGTAAATAATGGGTTTATGCGAAGATTGTTTTAAGTTCACTTAAATTAGATGTTGCTATTTTTTAAAGTGAGACATCAGAGACATCAGTAATACTGGTAACGGTGATACCTTCAGTTGTTAAAAAATATTTAACACATTAACAATATACTTTCTTTATGTTGTTTCTACAGTACATTAATTTGAAAATTGAATCTTAAATTATTGGAATATGAAAGTATATTTCAAAACTTTAATGTTAGGTGGGATTAATTGTGATTAATCACAACTACTTTCAGAAAAAATGCAATTAATTAGTATTAATTTAATATTATTGCAATTGAAAAAAAGTTAAAACTGATCTTAAGAAATATTATTAACATTTTTACAGTTTACATTTTAACATTTTACAGTTAAAACAGTTGTTAAGTAATGTTATTACAATAATAAAATTATAACAAATTTATAAAAAACTATTTTCTATATTAATATATTTAAAATGTAATTTATTCCCGTGATGTAAAGGAATTTTCAGCATCATTACTCCAGTCTTCCGTCTCACATGATCCTTCAGAAATCATTCTAATATTTGCTGTTCAAGAAACATTTCTTATTATTATCAATGTTGAAAACAGTTCTGTAGCCTAACATTATTTGTGCACACCATGATACTTTTTAGGTATTTATTGATGAATAGAAAGTTCCAATGATCATAATTTATTACTGTCACTTTTGATCAATTTCATGCATTCTTGCTGAATAAAAACACTATTAAAAAACGAAAAAGAAAAAAAAAACTTGTGAATGATAATACATGTCATAAATTAAAAATCAACCATTCAGATTAATAATAGCCACGAATTAAAAAATACTACTAGTATCATTGTAAACACTACTCAACAGGTTATAAATTATTTCACTGCATTTAAATATTCTGAAAATGTAACCATTTTCTGCTGGTTTATAAAAATGTCAATAATTTGACCAAAATAAGTATGGCATAGTACACTAATAAACATATTTGCAATTAATTAGTATTATTATTATTATTTTTAATTAAATTAAATTAACTGTGGAGATGCCATATCTAAAAAAAAAAAAAAAAAAAACTGGATCCTTTCTCTCTTTTTCTGATATTCATCCTATTACTAATCCACCTTTTATCTCAAAGATCCTTGAGAAAGTTGTATTGACTCAATTACAATCTTATTTGGCTGGTAATTCTTTTCATGAAATGTTTCAATCTGGCTTTAAAGCTTTACACAGTACTGAATCATCTGCCCTTTTAAAAGTCTCAAGTGATATTTTTACAGAAGCTGATTCTGGGAAATCCATGGTTTTAGTTTTATTAGATTTGAGTGCTGTCTTTGATTTGGTTGACCATGAGATCCTGTTGAAACATCTGGAGATATCTGTGGGCCTTCGTGGCACAGTCTTACAGTGCTTCCGTTCTTATCTGACCAACAGATGTTTTAGTGTTCATATTGGTCATCAGACCACCTCTATTATATCTCTTAATTGTGGAGTTCCACAGGGATCAATCCTTGGGCCAGTATTGTTCACCCTGTACATGCTACCTCCGGCTTGCATTTGTAACAAATATAGAGTATCCTTTCATCTATATGCTGATGATACTCAGATCTATTTTCCGTAATGCATAATGCATAATGTTAAAAATGGTTTAAAAAGCCAGGTTGTGTAATTCACTTTATTACGGTTATTCTCAGTCTTCCCTCTCCCGTCTACAGCTAGAGCTAGTAGACTACTCTCTATAAGCCAGAACTCTTATTTTATCTGCACTGAATTGGTTACCTATCAAATATAGAAATTCTATTATTTCTTTATAAAGCCCTCAAAGCTTTGGCCCCTCAGTACATGACAAACCTGCTCCATCCGTACACCCCTTCTAGAACACTGAGATACAGTGATCTCTGTCTACTCATCGTGCCTAAATCTAGACTTAAAAATGAGGTGATTGTGCTTTTGCAACTGCAGGTCCAAAACTTTGGAACAGTCAACTTCTTCATATTATATTAGCTCTGTCTATTTCTGCTTTTAAATTTGCTCTAAAGACATATAATACTTCTTTATCATTGGTTCAATTGTTGTTTTGTTATTGCTGTGTTTTAAATTTGATAGTCTTGTTTGATTTTTATTTTTTATACATGTTTTATTCTATTCTGTAAAGCACTCCAGCAACCTCGGCTGTTTTTAAATGTGTTTTAAAAAAAAAAATATTGTATTGTACTGTATTGTAAATTGCTTTGTGTCAACCCTTGATTCAAGTTAAGCTGTTTTTATACTAAATATATAGCAGGTAAGAGCCAAAAAATAAATAAATAAATAAATAAATAAATAAATAAATAATAATACGGCAGGTAAAAGCAAAATAATAATAATAAAAAATATTGTAATAATAATTGTATCATTTATAATGAATAATGTTGTTTAAAGAAGTCAAAAGAAGTTAATAAGATTTTTTTTATTTTGTTTTTGAAAGCATTTTCTTATGCTTGTCAAGGCTGCTTTTATTTGATCAAAAATAAAGCCAAAACAGAAATATTGAAAAATATTATTGTAATAAAAAATACAGTTAAAACAATGATGTTTGAAGGTAATATTATTACAATAAAAAAAATATTTTCTATATTAATATATTTAAAAAATGAAATGTATTCCTGTGAGGACAAAGCAAAAATGTTAGCATCAGTGTCACATAATTCTTCAGAAATCAGTCTAATATGCTGATTTGCTGCTCAAGAAACATTTCTTATTATTAATGTTGAAACAGTTGTGCAGCTTAATATTTTTGTGGACACCAAGAAACTTTTTGTTAATAATTTATGTGAAATAGAAATCTTTTTGTAACATTATAAATGTCTTTACTTTTACTTTTGATTAATGTAATGCAACCTTGCTGAATAAAAGTATTATTTCTCAGTAACATGATCATGAATGAGGACCCTATTGGAATTGTTCCATTTATTAGGGCTCGAGCACCGGTGGTGTCTTCTTCTCCAAAATTAATTGCATTTTTGAGGGCCTTAACATGCTCGAAAACTCATGAAACGTTGCACACACATCAGAACTGGCAAAAAGTTACGTCTAATATGGGTTTCAGAAGTGGGTGTGGCAAAATGGCTTGAAAGTGCCATGTATACACATTCAGCTGAGTGTGCTTTGAGCTGCGCTACACACATACACATAAAAATCAGTAAACACCATTACCTACAAAAAAGTCTCTTGGAGCAAAATCCGAAACCCAACAGGAAGTCGGTTATTTTCAATTTTCTCAGCAAATTTTGTGTCATTTTTGCCATTTCCAGGCGACGTACTTGAACGAACTCCTCCTAGAGATTTATTTAGATCAACACCAAATTTGGTGAGTCTAATCTAAAGGCCCATGTGACGTTAAATTGCGAAGATCTAGAGTTTTTCGTTGGAGGGTGTGTCCGTGGCGGCCTAACAGATTTCGATGTTTCGCCATGAAACAGGAAGTTGTTATAACTCAGGCATACAATGTCCAATCTGCCCTAAACTTCACATGTGTGAGAACACTCCTGACCTGAAGACATCTACATGCCCATATTCAGTTATAGTCATAGCGTCACCTGCTGGCAATAGGAAGTGACATGCTTTATGCTGTAACAAACTCCTCCTAGAGATTTAATGATATCAACATTATATTTGGTCAGTCTAATCTAAAGGCTTTGCGATGTTAAATTGCAAAGATCTTGAGTTTTTGTTATTTTGGCGGCATGACAAAGTTTAATGTTTCGCCGTGGAAATAGAAGTTGTTATAATGTCCGATCTGCCCCAAACTTCACATGTTCGATAAGAGTCCTGGCCTGAGCACATCTGAAGACCAATATTCTCTCCTAATCATAGCGCCACCTGTTGGCAACAGGAAATGACTTGTTTGACACTAACTTAAACATGCAATGTCCGATCTGCAACAAACCCCACAGGTTTGGTAAGAGTCCTGGCTTAAAGACACCTAAAGGCCAATATTCAGATTTAATCATAGCGCCACCTGTTGGTAGCAGGATATATCATATCTTACACTAACTCAAACATACTAAGGTCAATCTGCACCAAACTTCATATGTTTGATAAAAGTGCTGGTCTGAACACATCTACATGCCAATATTCAGTTATAGGCATAGTACCACCAGCTGGCAGCAGGGAAGTTTGGTTTGGTTCAATGCTGGTTAATAAAAATGTAAATAATTTGAGCAAAATACATATGGCATAGCACGCTAATAAACATATTTATACCTCATTTATACTTGAAATGTTCATATATTGCCCTAACAAATTTCTATGGCTCCAATTTCTACAGCTATTTGTTTAACCACTAACTATTTTCTCCTTCCCTGGAGGACAAGTTAAGCAAAAAGTGGCACAGCTTACCCCACCCTATCCGACTTGGCAGACTCAAAGTCATCCTGAGAGGTCTAGGTCTGACGTATACATTATACGCCACGTGAACTAAGCAGCGGGACTGATAATGATTTAAAAGGCTGAGGGAGACAAGGCCCTCTAAAAGGGTTGTGACAGCCCGCCGGCAAGCAGCTCATTTCTGACAGGATGTTTACATCATATAGCAATATATCCTGATGTCACCTTCAAATAGGCCGTGCTTGACTGAAAGCCTGATTGGTCCCCATAAATTCTGTCTCTAATTACATCTGCGAAAGAACACGAGCCCTCGCGCAAGGCTTTTCGGACAACTATTAAAAGAAACAATGAACGGCGCCGTCACACCACTTTGCATACGGTGACAAGCTGATATGTCACTGTGATGGCTTAATGCACCATAATTAGACCACTGTAAAACTCTGATAGCACCCGAACGGCGACGCACGAAGCGATCAAAAGGACAGAGATGTTTCGCTGGGAGAGATTGAATTGATGTCAGTTAAGGGAGATAATGAATAATGGAAGGTGACTGACTCGCACAAGACAAATAGCAGGAGACAAAAACAAACATACATTTTGTCTGCGGCTGATGTCCCCCTGTGTCTCTGGAACCATCACGCATAATTATACATAATCACCGAACAAGGAATACCTTGCACCGCACAAATCCCTCGCCACCTAAAACATGTCATTCATCATAATAATAGCTATACTAACTAACCAAATTAGGCCGATAAAGAACGAGGCAAAGGTCCAGCGTGTGCATTAAACTTTAAGTGGAAGATTTCGTGCTTTGTGCTAGCCAACGTAGAGACCCCTGATAATGAATAAATCATGTATCATACAGATGACAATCGCACTAGCCTTTTTATATTAAATTGATTGTTGCTTATGGCTTTAAAAAAAAAAAAAAAAACTTTTGGTGATATTTTACTGACTAATACTGATTTAAGACATGGGCTAAACAGTAAAAATAAAATAATAATAAAATTAAATTAAATATTTTCAAAATTAAACCTATGTCAGGTTAAATAAAATCAAAGGCACTTAAGGATATATAAAAAGATTCTAAAATGAACAAACCTGTGTTAATAAATAATTTATATAATGTATTATATAATTTATATAATAATAGTAACAATAATAATAATAATAATAATAATAATAATAATAATAATAATACAACTTTTAATGACTGATTGATTTAAAATAAAATAAAAAATTCTTAAAAAAGGAATATAAAATAAATAAATTATAATAAATATTTAATTTAATATAAAAAAGTTTTATTAATAATAATAATAATAATAATAATAATAATAATAATATATTTAGTGACTTTTTCATGCAGACTGCTAATGGTTTAATAAAATAAAATAAAATAAAATGTCAAGTTAAATTAAATCTAATATATTCAAGAATATCTAAAAAAGATTAATCTAAAATGAACAAACATCTGATAATTTATATTATATATCATATAATAATAATAATAATAATAAGAAGAAGAAGAAGAAGAAGAAGAAGAAGAAGAAGAAGAAGAAGAAGAAGAATAGTAATTATAACAAATATTTTAGTGAGTTTTTCCATACGATTGCTGTTGATTTAAAATTAAATTAAATTAAATTAAATTAAATTAAATTAAATTAAAATGAACAAACCTCTGATTATGAATAATTTAATATCATATAATTTATAAAATAATAATAATACTAACAACAACAACAACAACAACAGTTAATTACTTCTTCCATACTGATTTGTATTGATTGAAAAAAATAATAATAATAATGTCAAATAAAACCAATGTCAGATTAATAATAATAATAATAATAATAATAATAAAAACAATAATAATATTAATATTAATAATAATAAATAGTTAAACTTTAATGGCATTTTCCATGCTGATTTCTATTGATTTAAAATAAAATAAATAATAAAATAAAATAATGTCAAATTAAACCATTGTCAGATTATTTTTATTATTATTATTAGTATTATTATTAATGATGATATTTTTTCTATACTGATTTCTATTGATTTCAAATATGAAATCATATTAATATATTAATAATTGTAAGGAGGCTGAGGCTGAAGCTGCGTTGGAATCCATTTGCAGAAGTTTAATGAGAGAGCTGAACAACAATACAAAACGTACGGCAGAAATCAGAGTCGTGGTCACAGGCAAGATGGTCAAAATTCACAGTAATCAGTCCAACCAGCAAACAAACAAAGGGATAATCCAAAAGGCAAAATCCAGAGAAACAGGCGATAAATCATACACGTGGTAATCAAACAATTCAAGAGAAACGCTCGGTAAGACAGTAGAACTGGCAATACTTCGCAAAGTCTGTTTGGCCCTGGCCATGCTTTTAATGGCCGCCAAACAGGAAGTGAAGGCAGAAGAAGCAGAGGGAGTGGTACCAGTCAGTATTCAGGTGAGGGCTCCCTCTGCTGGCGTGGTGCTACAGAATCCCCCCCCCTAGGAGCGCCTCCTGGCGCTCGTCGAGGACGTCCCCGTGGTCGTGGTGCTGGACGATCGGGTCTGGCTCGATGAAAGTCTTCAATGAGTGATGGATCCAGGATGTCGTGGGAAACTACCCATGATCTCTCCTCAGGTCCATAGCCCTCCCAGTCCACCAGATATTGGAGCTGACCCCCTCGACGTCTTGAGTCCAGCAACGCGTTCACTTTATATGCTGGTGCTCCATCTACATCCAGCGGTGGCGGCGGCTCATGGTTCTCAGCGTTGGGGTCAGCACCCGGGTGGACCGGTTTGAGGAGCGACACATGGAAGGATGGAGAGATGCGGTAATTAGTAGGAAGCTCAAGCTGGTATGTGACCTCATTAATCTGTCTGATTATTTTAAATGGGCCAACATACCTGGGGCTGAGCTTCCTGCTTGGTAGCCGTAGCTTGAGGTCCCTCGTAGAAAGCCAGACCCGTTCTCCTGGTTGGTAGGGAGGGTGTGGACGACGTCGTCTGTTGGCCTGAAACTCTTGGGTTCTGATGGCTCTCTGTAGACGAACATGGGCACTGTCCCATACCCTCTCACTACGCCTGATCCAGTCGTCAACTGCAGGCACGGATGACGGTTCACCAGACCAAGGGAACAAGGGCGGTTGGTATCCCAAGACACATTGGAAGGGGGTCATTCCAGTTGAAGAGTGAGTTAAGGAGTTTTGCGCGTATTCAGCCCATGGAAGAAATTCTGCCCACCGGTTCTGTTCACGACTACAGTAAGTCCTAAGATACCGTCCGATTTCTTGGTTCAGTCTCTCAACTTGACCATTAGATTGTGGATGATATCCTGATGTGAGGCTTATGTTGATGTCTAGCTGCTTGCAGAACGCTCTCCAAACTTGAGAGGTAAATTGAGTTCCTCTGTCAGATACAATATCTTCTGGTAAACCATAGATCCTGAAGACATTTTGGAATAGAGCTTGAGCCGTCTCCATGGCTGTGGGAAGACCTTTGAGAGGGATCAAACGACAGGCTTTAGAGAAGCGATCTATGATTACCAGTATAGTGGTGAAACCATTGGAGAGTGGAAGGTCTGTAACAAAGTCTATGGATAAGTGAGACCAGGGACGCTGGGGAATGGGCAATGGTTGGAGGAGGCCAGAAGGTAGTTCCTTGGGGGTTTTGGATTGAGCGCAAGAGTGACAGGACTTAACATAGGTTACCACATCTTTAGACATTGATGGCCACCAAAAGGAATTCTGTAACAGATGGAGAGTACGCGAAATTCCCGGGTGTCCTGAGCTCAGTGAGGTGTGAACCCATTGCATGACTCTGGGACGTAATCCTTGAGGCACAAAGAGTTTGTTCATGGGACAGTTTGCTGGTGGTGGTTCTTGTTGATGGGCTCGTTGGATCTCTTCCATAATATCCCAGTTTACTGCTGCAATTATAACAGATGATGGAAGAATAGATTCAGGTGTGGCATTGTCTGTTGAAGAGTCGTGACGTCTGGATAGAGCATCAGCCTTACTGTTCTTGCTGCCAGGTCTGTAGGTAACTGTAAACTGGAAACGAGTGAAGAACAGAGACCAACGGGCTTGACGTGGATTTAGGCGTTTTGCACTCTTGATGTATTCCAGGTTTTTATGGTCTGTGATGACTTGAAATGGATGGACAGCTCCCTCAAGCCAATGCCTCCACTCTTCGATTGCTGCCTTCATGGATAAAAGCTCTTTATTGCCTACATCATAGTTGCGCTCAGCAGATGTCAGTTTCCTTGAAAAGAATGCACAAGGGTAGAGTTTTCCTGGTTGGCCATGACGTTGTGAAAGAACGGCTCCGATTCCACAGTCGGATGCATCTACTTCGATCACGAAGGGAAGATCAGGATCAGGATGTTTGAGAATCGGGGCTGTAGTAAAACTGTGCTTGAGCTTGGTGAATGTTTGGGTAGCTTCTTCAGTCCATTTGAGTTTTGATGGCTTGCCTTTTAATAGTGATGTCAAGGGGGATGCAATCAGACTATAGTTACGAATGAAGCGTCTGTAGAAATTTGCAAAGCCAAGAAATCTCTGAAGTTCTCTTACTGTAGTGGGTTGAGGCCATTCTGTGACTGCTCTGACCTTGGAGGTATCCATCTCTACGCCTTGATGGCTGATGTTGTACCCGAGGAAGGATGTTTGCTTGACATGAAACTCACATTTTTCTGCTTTGATATATAGTTGGTTATCCAACAGGCGGGAGAGTACAGTCTTGACATGTTGGATGTGTTCAGATTCAGTCGTAGAGTAAATTAAGATGTCATCAATGTATGCCACTACACACTGGTTCAGAAGATCTCGTAAGATCTCATTGATGAAGGACTGGAAGACTGCTGGGGCGTTTGCAAGACCATACGGCATGACCAAGTACTCATAGTGCCCCATAGTGGTGAGAAAAGCAGTCTTCCACTCATCACCTTCACGAATCCGGATCAGGTTGTAAGCACTTCTGAGGTCAAGTTTAGTATAGATCCTGGCCTCGCGTAGTTGTTCCAGTGCTGAAGGAACCAGTGGAAGGGGGTAGCGAAACTTGACGGTTACGTTGTTCAAACCTCTGTAGTCTATGCATGGTCTTAAGCCTCCATCTTTCTTTTCTACAAAGAAGAATCCTGCAGCAGCTGGTGAGGTGGAGGGACGAATAAATCCGGAGTCCATAGCTTCTTTTATGTACTCCTCCATGGCTTGGGTTTCATTTCGGGACAAGGGATAGACTTTGCTTTTGGGTGGCATGGCATTGGGTAGTAAATCGATAGCGCAGTCCCATGGTCGGTGTGGTGGTAACTTTGTGGCCTTGCTTTTACTAAAAACCTCACCAAACTCTTCATAACAGGCTGGAATCTTAGTAGTTTGATTAGTGTTTGGGCTTTCAATACTGGTTGTCATACATGGCTTGATGGTGACAGAGTGCATGCAATGAGTTTGGCAGAATTCCGACCAATGGGTTAACTCACCATGGTACCAGGAAAGAACTGGGTCGTGAACAGATAGCCAGGGGTAGCCAAGGATAATTTCATGCTTGGGAGAGTCAATGATGTAGAAGGAGATGGCCTCTTGATGGAAAAGTCCAATCTGGAGTTGAAGTGGTGTTGTTTGTCGGTTGATGCCATCTCCTATGAGTGCGTTGTTAATAGCACTGATTTTGATGGGTGGTACACAGAGTTGAGTAGGAATGTTGAATTTGTGAACAATGTCCTGGTGGATGAGATTCAGGGCAGCTCCAGAATCGATCAGCGCTGTTAAATCAATAAAAGTATTTTCAGTAGACAGCCGAACAGGAAAAGTCAATGATTTAGTAGGTAGACGAGAGAATTGTTCAACACTCACCCGGGTAGTAATCTTGGTGTTCCTCCGGGTTTTGTGTGGGCAGGTCACGCTGTGATGGCCAGTTTCACCACAGTAGAAGCACAGATTGAGTTGACGTCGTCGAGCTCTCTCCTCTTCAGTGAGTCTTGAGAAACCCAGTTGCATGGGCTCCTGGTTAGACATGGGAGTGGGTTGAGGAAAATGGCAGGGCTGGTATGTGGTTGGAGTGCTAGCATGTGATGGTGGAAAAAATTTCTTCTTGGGAGCGTTCCTCATGAGATTATCGATCTTAATAGCGAGAGTTATATATTCAGTAAAGGTGCAGTCCTCTCCTTTACAAGCCAGTTCTGCCTGTAGATCGAGGTTCAAGCTTTGTTTAAATACAGCCTTTAAAGAGATGTCATTCCAACCACTTTGAGCAGCGAGTGTTCTAAACTCGATAGCATAATCTGCAGCAGTGCGGGTACCTTGAGACATGTGAAGCAATTGTGTAGATATATCCTTGCCCCCCGCCGGATATTCAAACACTTCTCTTAGTTGTTGGACGAAATACTCATAGGAGGTACGAAACAAAATATCTGTCTCCCAGACCGCTGCAGCCCAATCAATTGCTTTACCAGTAAGCAGTGACATCAGAAAAGCACATTTCTTTTCTTCTGAGTAAAACTGTTCTTCTTGGCTAGCAAAATAAATCCCCACTTGGCGAATAAAGCCCCGGCATTGCTCAGCTGAACCATCAAATTTTTCAGGCATAGCGAGTCTTACCGTTTGTGGTGTAGGAGAAGGGAGCGAGTGGATGTAATTGGTCAGATGCTCATTTGCAGATTGAAGTTTGTTGAGCTGTTCTTGATAACTCTTGAGCAGTTCACCTTGATAAGCAAAAGCCGCTTGGAGCTGGGAAACTTCCGCTGGATTCAATGTAGGCGAAGTATTCTGTAAGGAGGCTGAGGCTGAAGCTGCGTTGGAATCCATTTGCAGAAGTTTAATGAGAGAGCTGAACAACAATACAAAACGTACGGCAGAAATCAGAGTCGTGGTCACAGGCAAGATGGTCAAAATTCACAGTAATCAGTCCAACCAGCAAACAAACAAAGGGATAATCCAAAAGGCAAAATCCAGAGAAACAGGCGATAAATCATACACGTGGTAATCAAACAATTCAAGAGAAACGCTCGGTAAGACAGTAGAACTGGCAATACTTCGCAAAGTCTGTTTGGCCCTGGCCATGCTTTTAATGGCCGCCAAACAGGAAGTGAAGGCAGAAGAAGCAGAGGGAGTGGTACCAGTCAGTATTCAGGTGAGGGCTCCCTCTGCTGGCGTGGTGCTACAATAATAATAAAATATTTAGTGACTTTTTTCATACAGACTGCTACTGGTTTAAAAAAATAAATAAATAAAATAAAATAAAATAAAATAAAATAAAGTAAAATAAAATAAAATAAAATAAAATAAAATAAAATAAAATAAAATAAAATAAAATAAAATAAAATAAAATAAAAAGTGTATTCAAGGGATCTTCAAAAAAAATTACCTAAAATGAACAAACCTCTGATAATTTATATCATATAATAATAATAATAATAATAATAATAATAATAATAACAACAACAAATATTTTAGTGACTTTTCTATATGATTGCTATTGATAAAAAATTAATAAAATAAAATAAAATAAAACCAGTTTTGGTTTAGTTAAATTAAGTGTATTCAAGCATCGTAAAAAAAAGATTAATCTTAAATGAACAAACCTCTGATAATGAATCATTTATATCATATAATTTAATACTACTACTACTTCTACTTATTATTATTATTATTATTATAAAACTTTGAATGGCTTTTTTATACTGATTGCTATTGATTAAAATAAATAAAAATAAAATAAAATATAGATCTCAAAATCAGTACAGTATTATAAATCAGTACAGTGTTAAATAACTGGTTTATTCCGGCATCTTAAAAAGATTGATTCTTAAAGCCATTTGCTCCCACCTGAACTAGGCTTATGATGTCAATACCAGACTATCTCAAATTCATCCGGTTAATTATCTCTGTCAAATCTCTTGTTCGACCATGAATAAACAAATATGCTTAAGCTGTGATGGCCGGCAAATCTCATCAAATGTTTTAATTACCGGTTATTGGATGACCACGAGCGTTGAACTTTAATTATCCATGGTCAGACAGTCGCAATTTTTGGTTTGCAGAAAAGATAAATGTGCTTCTGCCGAGATGTGACGAGCAAACAGAAGCGAGGAGCTGCTTAAAAATACACACTTAAACTAACTCAACACACCAATGACACTGGAAATAAGAGGGTTTACTTACTATCAAATCAAGCAATGATCAAAAGATACATACCAACAAAACTTCATTCAAATGAATACATATTTGTTCAACTTTACAGTACAGTCTTATATAACCTTCCCTTTTTTTTTCAACGATAGTTTTTCTGTCTGTGCCACAAGACTGATAAAATGCGAGGGGCTGAATGAGGTTTTTACAAATAATCCAACTTCCATGGCAGCAAACCAATTACTGAGGCTAAGATAACCTCTTCCCTGTCAGGAGAAATTAACCATTGTTTCACAAAGGCCAGTCAGCGCTCTTGAGCATCTGCGTCACACTTGTTGCCTAATGAAACGGTAATGTGGCATGAATCATTTGCCGTTCTCAATGCAACACACTTAGTTATTACTTATTTTGAATGTAATGCCAATTGCATAAATGCTGTCCCTCACTCCCAGAGTATACTTCACCATGCTTTCGCTTTAATGTGGTTTGACTGCTTTATTCACCTCAAGCATCATCTCCAGGGTGTTTCTATGCTGAATCTCTAGCCTTTTATGCCTTCAGCAAATATTTCTGTATCATTAAGCAACATCAACAATTCATAACGTAGCACTCTTTGCACTCTTATTTAAAATTAATTGGGAAAAAAAAAACCTACTTCTACAAGCATCTGTGTTTCATATGTTAGCAATAATTGATGACAGATCTCTAAATTATTGAAAATTTACTTCTCACTCAAAATGGTAATGCATAACTGTCCAGAGACAATTATTCCACTAGCACCACAGTTACCATAAATACATATTTATATTTATATATAAAAACTTTCAGGTTTGTCGAAGTACTTCCGTATTCAACCAATTAAGTATCTTGCTCAGAAACATTCTCGGATAATATTACTTTTGCCCAACTGCTGAAATCTCCATGTTTTATTAAAAACATTTTTAAATTAAATAATAAAAAGTTGATGTATTGGAGAAATTTCAATCGTTTCATAGTTGTTTTCTGAAAGAAATACATAAAAAATATAATTTTATATTATATAATATTATAATATATTATATTTCTCAGAAAATGACTCCAAACATAAATATACACTACTGTGTAAAAATGTTTTAAATGTTTTTTTTTTGTTTTAAATGTTTTTCTATCTTATGCTCATCAAGACTTAATTTCTTTCATCAAAAATACAGTAAAAGCAGTCTTATTGCAAAAAATAAAATAAAATAAAGTTAAATGAAATGAAATTAAATTATTAAAATAAAATAATTTTAAATTTACACCAGTGTCAAGTTAAACTAAATTAAGTGTTCAAGGATCGTAAAAAAGATGATTCTAAAATAAACAAACCTCTGATAATTAATAATTTATATCAAATATCATATTATTTATATAATAATAATATTTTTTGTGACTTTTTCCATACTGATTGCTATTAAAATTAAATTAATTTAAATTAAACAAATATATCAAATTTGATTAAATTATAATGATAACAAAATTATTTTTAATTTAAACCAGTTTCAAGTAAATTAGATCAAGTGTATTCATGGCCCTTAAAAAAAGATGAATCTGAAAATGAACAAACCTCTGATAATCAATAAATAATATCATATATCATATAACTTATATAACAATGATAACAATAATAATAAAATTAATAATAATACATTTAGTGACTTTTGTTTGGTATAAACCAGTAATTTAAACCAGTGTCGGGTTAAATTAAATCAAGTGTGTCTAAAATGAACAAACCTCTAATAATGAATAATTTACTGTATATTATATAATTTATATGACAACTACAACAATAAATAAAAAAATAAAAAATAAATTAATTAATTAATTAATTAAAATGAAATGAAATGAAATGAAATGAAATGAAAAAAAATAAAATAAAATAAAAAATAAAATAAAATAAAATAAAATAAAATAAAATAAAATAAAATAAAAAATAAAATAAAATAAAATAAAATAAAATAAAATAAAATAAAATAAAATAAAATAAAATAAAATAAACTTAAACCAGTGCCGGGTTAAATTAGATCAAGTGTATCTAAAATGAACAAACCTCTAAAAATGAATAATTTATATCACACATCATATAATTTATATGACAACAATAATAATAATAACAACAATACATTTTGTGAATATATATATATATATATATATATATATATATATATATATATATATATATATATATATATATATATATATATATATATATTTCATTTAAACCAGTGTTGGGTTAAATTAGAGCAAGTGTATCTAAAATGAACAAACCTCTAATAATGAATAATTTATTGATTATTGATTGCTATTAAAAATAATAAAATAAAATAAAATAAAATAAAATAAAATAAATAAAATAAAATAAAATAAAATAAAAAAGATTTTAAAATTAAATTCAAAGCAGTAATATTGCAGAATATTATTGCAATTTAAAACAACAATTTTCTATTTTTATATACTTTAAAATAATATTTATTCTTGTGGTGGCAAAGCTGAATTTTCACCAGCTATTACTGCGGTCTTTGGCTTCACAAGATCCTTCGGAAATCATTCTAATATGCTATCTTTTGTAAAAATTAGTCCTTACCATCACTTTTTATTGCTTGCTTAGTTGGGGACACTTTCCAGCGATATCGTATACTATTTGAACTGAACTGGATGATGATATCACTGAATTCATTGATGAACTGCCTTTAACTGAAAATTGATTATTTACAATAATGTGTTACTTACACACTATTGTGCTGTTTAAATACTGTGCAGTTGCTTTGACACAATCTGTATTGTTAAAAGCACTATATAAATAAAGGTGACTTGACTTTTTATCAATTTACCATATCCTTGCTGAATAAAAGCAATAACTTCTTTCCAAAAATAAAAGCATATATTGTTACAAAAGATTTCTATTTTGAATAAATGCTGCACTCTACATTATTCTGTGCTCTTTGGCACAGCCACACATTTACAGAAAATTACTAACATGCTATCAAATCACAATCAGGAAATGATCAACGCCTCTATGTAATTATATAAAGGTATACACCACAAAAAATACACACTCCAGAAAACCTCCTTTTCACCAGCCTTTTTCCCTCAATCCTACTAAGTGGATTCTGTATCAGAGATGTTCTTAGGATTGCACTCTCCTGGATTGAGATATTGAGTTTTTCCAGGTTTCTGTTAAACCACTTTCCTGCACTGCAGCTCCAAGAGCCCGTATCAGCGGTGGATCTACTTTGGCTCTGGCTTGTCACTTTCTTTCGAGCTTCTCCTTTAGTTCCTGATATTTCTCAAGCTTGTCATCCAGTTACGACATCTATCACTGCAGCCCCACGTTTATGACACCTAAATGTAAACAGCAGATTTGGAAGCTACTCTGAAACCGAGGTTTATCAACCTACAATCCAATCATAATTCAAGGCATTTCAACAACAGTCGAGCTAAGCTACAAAGAAGATAACTACATCTGAAAGCCAAACTACGAATTAACTCCAACTGTGCTGTTGCTGAAAACCTACATTACTGTATAACACCCCTGTCCTTGTATTACACAAATGTATCGCACAAATCAACGGCTTTGTTACGCTAAAATCAAATGCTGCTATTGTGTGAAGCGATCAAAGCTTCGGATGAGAAAAGAACTTGTCAGCTGATGTGTAGAGAGGAGGGATCACATTGCTATTGTACAGATGTAAACTACTATGAACACAAGAAAGGAAAAAGCGATTTTGAGCCAATGCCAACGCATGATGTCTCAGATGCTGATGTTTATCTTCTTAATCCTATCTGAGTCTCTCAAACCATCACTGACTTTCATCAGAAGGGAAAAATATGAAGGTAAACTCAATTTGTTTAAGTGACAGTGTGATATTTTGTGTCATATTACGTTTATAAAAATATATATTCTATGCTACCTCAGTTAATGTTTATTTTATTGTTGTTTTATTTTTATATTTTTACATGTTATGTTTGTTTATGTATTTATATTTTAGTTTATAAATATATAAATATTTTAAGTCAGATTAATAAATTCCCCTATTTCCCTAATTTCACTGAGAAAATAAGTTTATTTATTAATATATTGAATGTTTAGAATTTTAGTTAATTAAACTTTAGTTAATTAAATTAAAGTTGTTTTTACTATTTGTAATTAGGAAATAATTGTAGTATTTTTGTCATTTTAATATATATATATATATATATTGTTTGTTTACTTATTTATATTTATATGTGAGTTTATAATTTTTTTTTTTTATATATATTTTATTTTATTGATTTTTCAGTTTTAAACACAGAACACACATACACACACAGAACACACAATTGTCTGTCTCGGACAACAATCACACTATGAATCTATAAACAGTGCAACAGTAACGATGTAGCGTTACAGATTTGGAGAGAGAAAAAAAAAAAAAAGCTGTAAAATGACCAGTTAGAGTGCCAAAAAATAGATAATTTTTGACAATTTAAGTCTCAGAGGAATCCACAGGGTCCGGGCGGCTGGTTAATTTGTCCAAGTGCTCAAGGAATAAACCCCAGTGAGTTTATAATTTAAAAACAAATGCTAGTAAATGCTATTAAAATATATTAAGATTAAAATTAAAAAAATAAATAGATTAAATAATAGATTTAGAATCACTAAGACACTACTATTGATTTTTTAAAATCTGAATTTGACTTTTTATTTAGAATTTAATTTTGTATTTAGTAGTTCTGTCATTTTTAATGTAAATATAAATAATATTGTGTGTGTGTGTGTGTGCACGCATAGTTTGAATAGTGTGTGTGAATAGTCTAAATAGTTTTAGTTTTTAAACTATATGTATACATATACATATATATATATATATATATATATATATATATATATATATATATATATATATATATATATATATATATATATATATATAGTATGTGTGTATATGTGTATATAATTAACTAAAATGACTAATTCACATCATGTCATGGTAATAATTTTTCAATTTATTATGCCTATGAAGGTAATGCTATTTTAATTAATTTCATTTGGTTTGAGGCCATTTATGTATGATAAACAATTTTGCTACTGCACTGAATCCCATGTATAATGCAAAAATCAGGATTATGAAGTGAACTCATCCGAGAGCCATTGATCTACAACACCTTCCAGGGTTTATTATCTGAATGGTTCTCTTGCATTAACCCGTCCTGTGAAAAGAGCTAGAATACTGTTCAGAGACCTTCACAGAGACATGCTACATCATGTTAACATCTGTTTAAATGGATGAAACAGGCTCTCACCTCATATACGAGCTTTAATAGCTACTGCGAGCGCAAGGTTTCAGCTTTGCTTTTAATGCTTTGAGGTGACATTAATAACACGCCGTTCCTAACAAACACCTGTGCAACAGGAAAAGCTGATTGAAGGTGGGGGGGAAACATCATGCTATTCTAAGGACCTTTATGGAGATTCAGTCTGACACATTTGATACTGTGCCTTTCCTCAATCAACCACAAAGGGGGCTTCATTACACGGACACCTTTCTCCCACTGGACCGGCGATCAATAGATGGCTGATTCGGCTGAATTAATATGATTGCTTGGGGTGCATTGTCCTGATTCAACAGTGACAAATGATAAATTAAAGTCCTATTGTACAACAGTAATTAAGATAGCGTGTCTCAATAGGATAAAGCAAGCACAGAGCTTTTGAGCAAAGTTAAACCTTTTAAAACCTTTGTTTTTATGCACCGTTGAGGCTCCTTGAAATGTGAAAAAAAAAGATGTGATTAAGGAGCTTAGATTTTCAAAACAAAGACTTAAGTGTTGATACGTGTCTACATCTATATGTAAAAAGTAAAAAAATAAATAATAAAACTAAAAAGCCTGTGTACAAATAAACAATGCTACAGCAACCAGAGCTATTATTGTTAATTAACTACTTATTACTACTAATTAACTACTACAAACACTGAAATAAATCTTAAATAAAATAAAATATAAATATTAGATATAAAACTTAAAATGTTTTTAAACTGCCTTGGCAACACCGTAAAACAAGTTTAAATCAGTTTAACTCATTTTCAAAGCATTTCAAAGCAGCAACAGAAAATTAATGTTTCTACATTAAAATTAAAAGTGATGTGTAATCAGAGATGACTGTGTTAAAGAATTTTAAGTTTAAATGGAAGCACTAAAATTACTGAATGGCAATAAATAAAAACTACAACTGAACCTATAATATTTAAAAAAAAAGTAATAAATAACAAATGCTCATAAATGCACATAATTACTAAATATAACATACACTATAAAATTAAATAAAGCAATACTTAATAAAATAAAAGCACTTCAAAATATTAATGAAGCATTTTAATATCAAAACATGTTATTAATATTTTGAAGAGCTTTTTTTTATTAAATCATTTTTAATATTTTATTTTATTTTTTATTTTGTATGTACACAGCCCTTAAAGGAACATTTGCCAAAAAAAATTAAAAATACACAGACTATTATAGTTTTGTAATTTTATTTTATTAAAATATTTTAATAACAAAAGCTCATAACAACAGAGCACCTAAGGGGACCTTTGCAAAAATAAAAAAATGCACAAGAAACATTCACGTGACTATTGCATGCTCACAAAAAAACTTTCATGTGCGCATGAGAAACTATTGCATGCTCACAAGAAACTTATGAGAAACTTTCACGTGCACACAAGACATTTTCACATCCTGTGAAACTTTCACGTGCTCACAAGAAACTTTAACATTCTCACAAGAAACGTTCACGTTATCACGAGAACTATTGAGTGCTCATGAGAGACTTTCACATGTGCACCATACACTATTGCATGCGCACGAAAAACTGTCACATGTGCACGAGAAATTATTGCATGCTCACAAGAAAAATTAAACTCATGTATGCACGAAAAACTTGCCTGTGCACGAGAAACTTTCATGTGTGCACGAGAACTATTGCATGCTCACAAGAAACTTCTGCATGTTTACGTGAACTATTGTGCGCTCACAAGAAACTTTCATGTGCTCACGAGAATGTCTAGGTTACGAAGGTAACCCTCGTTCCCTGGTACTGAAGCATGGGTTGGGGGGGTGGAGCACATGAGATCTTTACATGTGGAAATGAGAATAATTCAATATATCCATAAAGCTTTTAGTGATACACGAGGGAAACAGCGGTCTTCTCCGCTGGAATATTGAAAAATATAGCCACAACCTGCGGGGCGAAGGAGACCCAGGCAGGATCACAGTCAGGGACTACTCCGCATCTAGGCCTGACTGCGGGGCATGGAGGACCCAGGGTTCGCCATCATCCTCCCGCTCACCTGAAGTCTTTATGTGCACAATGTTCCACAGGTGGGTCGACGGCGGTATTTGAATACACAGTGGCTCCCGGCCCTCCACCGGGAGCGGGGGCGCTGATGTCGTCGTCCCCCGAAGAGCAATCTCCATCACCTCTGGGTTGCCCGCGTCAGGGACGTTTCGCAGATCTTTTGCGAGTGTTTTTGGCCGGTCCCTGAGACGCGGACGGTTGCCGTTCTCCCGCGGCCAGCTCTGTGCCGGGCCGCCAGCCTGGCATCATGGGCCTCAGCGGGTGTGAGAGCTGGTTTCTTGGGGCCGCGGGGGGCACCCTCGGCGATGAGCAGGCGGAGGCTGGTAGCTTCGCGGCGGGGCAGGATATGTTTGATGGCCTCCGTCTGCTTCTGGACTGCCGAGAACTGCTGGGCGAAGTCCTCGACAGTGTCGCCGAATAGGCCGCTCTGGGAGATGGGAGCGTCGAGAAAGCGAGCTTTGTCGGTGTCTGCCATCTGTGCCAGATTGAGCCATAGGTGTCGCTCCTGGACCATGGCCGTGGACATCAACTGACTAAGGGACCGCGCCGTAACCTTTGTCGCCCGGAGGGAGAAGTCGGTGGCAGCGCGGAGTTCCTGCATCACCTCTTGATCAGGACCACCCTTGTGCAGTTGTTTTAGCGCCTGTGCCTGGTAGACCTGAAGGGTGGCCATGGCATGCAAGGCGGAGGCAGCCTGTCCAGCAGCGCGATAAGCGCGGCCCGCGAGAGCGGACGAGCGCTCACACGCCCTGGAGGGTAGATGTGGCCGGTCCCGCCAGGTGGCAGCACCACGCGGGCATAAGTGCACCGCGACAGCGCGCTCAACCTGGGGAACCAACTCGTATCCCCGGGCTGCCCCACCATCGAGGGTGGCGAGGGGAGAGGAGCTGGAGTGCGGGGGAGATGAAAAAGGCGCCCGCCATGTTTTATCAGCTCCTCATGCACCTCCTGGAAGAATGGCACCGGGGGAGGGCGCGGTGGCGCCGCGGACGCCCTCCCCAGGAACCAGTCATCCAGCCTAGAGGGATCGGCCGAAGGCGCGAGAGGCACCTCCAAGCCGATCCCCCTGGCGGCCCGGAGGAGCATAGCCGAGAGTTCGGCGTCAACCTCAGACGGGGCAGCGACCACAGCGGGGCGCTGACCCGCCGAGATGTCCGCTTCACCCTCAGACTCCCCCTCTGATGCTGCGACAGACATCTCTTCCTTCCACAAGTTAACACGGGCCCATTTCCTTGATTCAGCCAGCTTCATATCACGCCAAGAGTAAAATTCTGACTTGAATCCAAAAATCCGCAGTTGAATTAAAGCAGCTTGGTAGCTCAGTGCGTTAATTGCTGTCTCTTCACAGCACCACTATTTTTAGCGAGTGTTCAAAACCAGTGCCAAACAGGCTTATTTGTTTATTTTTCGTATTTCAGGCGCTACGGGCGATCATACCAATAATTTGTCGTCTTTACAAGAGTATCAAAAACATGTAATGAGCAAGTGTGCGTGTATTAGACAGCTTAACATCGTGTCAGTTTGTGCTTTCAAAATCGGCAAATCTGCAGCGTTCGGTTTATCACATCTGGCGCGGAGGACCTGAATCAGGAAGTTGGTCACCAGATAACACCGGAACACCGGAACACACTCCAGTCTGCTATTGGTCAGCCAAACAGACAGCCCCACCCTCAAACTCACACCATTGGTTAAGTGCCTGTTGCTGTGCCAGATAAATAAACAAAAAACACCACAAAGCCACACTAATGGAATTTATCAGCGGGGCTCAACAATTGGCTCACTTGTAGTTGTCTACATGTATTTAACAGGCATATTCCGATTTCCCCACCAAAAAAATAAATAAATAAAAAATGACACGCACCATCTTTAACAGCCTAAATCAATGGCACTCATTTTCCAGCAATGATCCCAATATAGCACTGGCGGATGCGAGCATGACTGTGCAGACAGATGTTGCTGTCCCAGAACCTCGTTTTGCTCGAGGTGATGAGATCAACCACTGCGAGTATCCAGCGTCCTGACATTCTTAAGTATTTAGCAGCTCAATTGAATAGCACCTCCCTCTGAGCCGCCATCTGTACGTTCTATTGATTGGTCACTCTCTCTTACTCAGACAGCTGGAGTCCCACTCTACGTCTCAACTGATCGATGGTGATGCGATCAGCAGTCGAGACTGCTTTCACCATGTCACTGTGGTTTCTAACTAGCTCGCGCCTCGGCAGTTTAAATATTAAAAACGCTGAGACGGCGATCAATTTTCGCCTAAAGGGAAGCAGAGGAAGAGAAGCCGCATTCTCTGGTGCTCGTGAGAACCAAACAAAAACAAGGGGGGGAAGAAAACGCAGGGGTCTCTGGAGATGATGCTGAGACCTTATAGGTTCCATCAGCAGCTCTCTGTGTAAGTGGGTCACATCTCGTTGAGCTTTGGGGGCATGTCACCATTCATATGTTTCTGAACATTTTTCACGACAACTCTCAAAGCATGGTGAGATGAAGTAGGTCATCACGACACATACTGTATAAAAATATGTTTCACGAGTCTATCGCAAACACACAAGCTGTAAACAGACTCTAAACATACCTATCGGCGCATTATAGGAAGAAGCTGGAATCTGTTTTTATGGTTTTTGGAAAGAAGGAGCGCAAGGATGGAGAAACAATTTGTACTGTTATTATTTGAGGTCAATATGAACCACAACCTGTTTTGCTTCCATAATGTGTTTTTTTTTCCCAAGTGAAACATTCATTTAGAATCAGAAAAGTGTGAATTAACATTATTTTATCCAAACATAAGGTGGTTGAAAAGAAAGGGTTGGAAAGTTTCATGCTTCAGAGCTCAAGTTGTTTCAGAGGTCGAGAAGTGCTAAAAGTGCTAAAAGAACGAAGGCAT
>NC_133374.1:25364680-25467461 GCF_049309525.1 Garra rufa
TCTTATTTACACTCTCTCTACACTTTGTTTATGAAAAGGATTCGTGAGATATGTCTGTGATACATTACTTAACGTTGCAAAAACACGTAAAAACCTTTGAAGTTCCCCTCAGTGCAACACAAATATGCTGATCAGTCGAACATGGTGCTCCTCAAATTTGTTTCCATAGTCGCAAGCAGTAGTTTTCAGACACAAATGCGACTAAAATGGTTGCACTGTAGAGCCCTGTTCATCCTACAAAACTTAAATTAATAGTCACCCAAAAATTAAAATGTTAAACGGTTTAAAGATAAAACACCTTAATGGTGGATTTGCCTATTATAAACATGCAGATTTCTTATTCACATGATGTTAATTTATGGACTGGAGTCGTGTGGATTATTTGCGGATTATAGCGATGTTTTTTTATCAGTCGTTTGGACTCTCATTCTGACGGCACCCATTCACTTCCATTGGTGAGCAAGTGATGTAATGCTCAATTTCTTCAAATTTCTTCCAGTGAAGAAATAAACTCATCTACATCTTTGATGACCTAAGGGTGAGTACATTTGTTATTTGGACATGGTAGTTTTTTGGTAATTACATTTTTTACTCCAATTCATTTTTTTTAAAATATAAACATTCAAATGATGGGTTTTTTCAAACATAAATTAAACACTGAATAACATAATTAGAATGCATATGTTATATGGTGCATATTTAGGAAAATGCTCCACACTGCAGTTTTTTAGCTGAATAACGAGTTCATGGTCGCCGAATGTTTTTTCTGAGGTAAATGTGACGTTACATGACATTGTTTACAAGCTGTTACCGAATTTCGGTAAGTTGTAGGCCTACTCTTTCTTTTAACAGGCCTTTGGTTGTTTATTCATGTTTATACAACAGTTCTTTCTGGTTCTCGAGTCTGATTGGCTGATAAGGGTGCAATATTAGAGTATTGGAACAGAACTCTAACAGCCGTTTCACCATTTGTAATTGTATCACTGCGCTTGCTGTACTTCTTACAGAGAGTGTCGGATGCCCAAATCCACTGTAAATTTATAAATACTGTTTTTGTGTCACGGAATGTAGTTTTAAGAGGTTTTCAGGTGAGAATGTTCTTGTTTATAGTTCAAATATGCAGTTTGTTAATAAAGATAACATCTATTTAACAATTTATGTTATGTTTTCGGGCATGTGAGCTCCAAATCGTCAGCGACCGTTCAGTGATCATGAATCTGCCCGAGAGAGCCTCACCTCGGCCAGATCTTCTGGAATTTACTGCTGGCTCTGATGTCTCTCTAGTGGTTAAACATGAGATATTTGTTTTAAGTAAATTTAACAAGTAGTCTTTGGTCTCATTAAAATATTATTTGTTCCAGAGAAAATAGTTTTAGCAAAATCTCATCATGTTTATGTAAATTTAATGCTGTATGTCAGAGCAACTTTTATGATGGCTGTTGTTGTTTATTAAATATTATTATTAAATAAATAATATTTAATATAAAAATAGTAGTATTTAATACTGTAAAATAATAGTAGTATTTAAAAGTGTTTAGTATTGAGAAACGGTGTTTGTGTTCGTGATGGTGATTTTAGTTACATTGTTCCGCCATTAGATGGCGAAAAGGCAATCAGCAGTAAAACACTTTTATACTGAAAAATAAACGCGGTTAGAAACTCAAGTTATTTTTACAGCTTGACGCAGCTAACAAATGCATTAAGCAGCACTGTCTTCAGAAACCACCCTTAACAAATGAAAGGATATTAATGTTACAACAAAGATAACCCTTTCCTCAGCGAACATTTAAACTAATGCCTCATCGTGAAAATTAAGAATGAATGCTGTTTCAGATGCAGTTAATCAGTCCATCTCTCTCAAAATACTCTCACACATAATACAGTGAGCTTTTAATACAGTAATACAACGTTCCTTCGTTACTAGTTCTAAAGTGACGTTTTGGAATTAGTAACAGAGGCTTGGGCTCAGCTGTTAACCCTTAAATGCATACCTTGGGTCTTTGGCGACCCGGGACTTCATTAACTACCCTCTCCATCTTTCATTTTTTACATCAGCTTTCTTAGTATTCCCTAATCTATTAATTATAAACAATAATAAAATAATAATAATAATAATAATAATAATAATAAAATATAATAGAATGTCTGTTTTCTGATTTTTTTGTAAAAAGTGTATAGGGCAGCTAGAGACTCGAGTTGTGTAATAGTGTAAGTATATTTTTCGTACGCAAATATATGTAAATATCTGATGACTAAATGCATGCAATTTACCTTTATTCCTCGAGGAGGCACTGTTTGATAGACAATAATAACGTGATGTTTCACTCAAAGTTATCACAGGCATAAAAAAAATATCATCAGCAAAAATTGAATTGGTTTGAATGGCTTTACTGCGGAGCAATTACTGTATGCAAATAAATATAAATGTTACTGTCATTTGATGGTGGATGTGGTGAATAAGCTGCCAGCGATCAAAATAATGATTTTGAAGTCACTGAAAACAGTATTTTTGCAAATATGGTTGAGATCGTGAATATGAGCCATGCTGAATGTACTGTGGAAGTGCACTCTGAATGACGGCAATGGTAAAATCATCTGCTCAAATTGAACACTAAGTTTCAAAAGGTAACGAAATATGCTTAATTTTATTCTTTTGTAATAGTCCTTAAAATATCAAGAGAGTTTTTTGCTATTGCAGGAGTTAGAGATCCAACCGTGCTGGATATATAGGTCCGGATCGCTAAAGACCGGAATATGTAATAATGATTGGTGAAACAGTCATGCATTTAAGGGTTCTGAAGTCGTTCTGCACAAAAGAGGGGTTTTAAAGACACTGCATTGTTGTTTCTTTGTCACAATCTGGTGGTTGAGGAGTGGAGAAGGAGGAGGAGATCCGGAGTAGATAAAAATATAAACAGTTTATTGAAACAAAATACTGAAACTAAATACAAACAAACAAAAACCAGGAGCAAAACCGAGTACATGTAACGTTAGTAACATTAACGACGGACAGCTGGGGAGTGATCACAAACAGACTTAAATACACAAAAACATGGGCGTGGTCACAAACAAGCTAACAAGATAACGAGGGGGAAATACAAATATGGGCATAGAAGGAACCAAAAGGACTAACCAAAAGGGGGAGAAACAAGGACTAAACCAAATGAACTAGAAACATGGGGGGGAAAACACTTGGAAAACATGACAGAACAGGACAATACACAGACATGATCCTGACATTTACCCCTGACATTTAGGGTGGGCGCCCTGGAGACCGCTAGGTAGGGACACAGGGGACACAGGATACAGAGGTAGTCTCCAGGGCGGATCAGGGAGCTCAGGTGGCCATGGCGGGTCAGGAAGCTCAGGGAGCCATGGCCAAGTAAACAGTCCAGGAGGCCATGGCGGATCTGGGGGCTCAGGAAACCATGGCCGGGTTAACAGTCCAGGAGACCATGGCGGATCTGGCGGCTCAGGAAGCCATGGCCGGGACAATAGTTCAGGAGGCCATGGCGGATCTGGAGGCTCAGGAAGCCATGGCTGGGACAATAGTTCAGGAGGCCATGGCGGATCTGGAGGCTCAGGAAGCCATGGCTGGGACAATAGTTCAGGAGGCCATGGTGGATCTGGAGGCTCAGGAAGCCATGGCCGAGTAAACAGTCCAGGTGGCCATGGCCGGGTAAACAGTCCAGGTGGCCATGGCCGGGTAAACAGTCCAGGTGGCCATGGCTGATCAGGGGAGTAGCCCCCCCCCCAAAATTTTCTTGGGGGAACCTAGGGTATAGTCCACCCAGGAGAGTACGGAGGGGCGTGCAGGAGAGAGCTCCGGCTCTGGAGGGCGCGCAGGAGAGAGCTCCGGCTCTGGAGGGCGCGCTGGCTCTTGAGGAGCGGGCTCTGGACAGCGCTCTTGAGGAGCGGGCTCTGGACGGCGCTCTTGAGGAGCGGGCTCTGGACGGCGCTCTTGAGGAGCGGGCTCTGGAGGACTGGACAACCCCAGCGGAGCCTCTGGAGGGCTGGGCGTCTCCAGCGGAGACTCTGGAAGGCTGGGCAGAACCAGCGGAGACTCTGGAAGGCTGGGCGGAGCCAGCGGAGACTCTGGAAGGCTGGGCGGAACCAGCGGAGACTCTGGAAGGCTGGGCGGAACCAGCGGAGACTTTGACTTGGCAGTCGCCATCTTTGGTGCAGACTCAGGCTTGGTGGCCATCTTGGCCGGGGACTCAGGCTTGGCGGCCATCTTGGCCGGGAACTCAGCAACGGCGGCCATCTTGGCCAGGGACTCAGGCTTGGTGGCCATCTTGGCCAGGAACTCAGGAACGGCGGCCATCTTGGCCGGGAACTCAGGCTTGGCAGCCATCTTGGCCGGGAACTCAGGCTTGGCAGCCATCTTGACCAGGAACTCAGGAACGATGGCCATCTTGACCGGGAACTCCGGCTTGGCGGCCATCTTGGCCGAGGATTCAGGAACGGCGGCCATCTTGGCCGGGAACTCAGGAACGGCGGCCATCTTGCGTGCAGACTCCTGCGTGGCAGCCATTTTGCGTGCAGACTCCTGCGTGGCAGCCATCTTGCGTGCAGACTCCTGCGTGGCAGCCATCTTGCGTGCAGATTCTGGCATGGCAGCAATCTTGTGAGCAGGCGTGGCGGCCATCTTGTGAGCTGGCGTGGCGGCCATCTTGCGAGCTGGCGCTGGCCTGGCGGCTGACGGGCTTTAGCGTGGAGAGGAAGCCGGCGGGCTTGAGCGCTGGGCGGTGGCCGGCAGACTAGAGCGCTGGGCGGAGGCCGGTAGATTAGAGCGCGGGGAGGAGGCCGGCCGCATCGGGCTGAGGACAGCAGCGGAGCTTTGGTGGATAACTGGAGATTGGAGACTGGGCTGGCGGTCCGATCCGTTGGCACGGTATGTGGGGATTCTCGGCTTGGGACAGGCTGACCCGACGTGACGTGTTTCAGAGGGGACTGAACGATGAGACCGGACACTCTTTACTTCAAGTTCAAAATCAGAGCAATTTAAATAAAGAATGAGATTGATCAGTTCGATCAAGGAGAAATTACAGGCAGGAGAATCACAACGAATCGTCTCATCATTCAGCCCCATCAGAAACACGGCACCGAGAGAGGCATCGGGCCAGCCCACCTGATGTGAGAGCTCGACAAAATCCGCCACATACCGTTCCAAACTCCGACCACCCTGCCGCAGTCTCACCAGGTCTGCCTCAGCCCGATTCATCTTCAGTTTTGGTCCGTCGTTCTGTCACAATCTGGTGGTTGAGGAGTGGAGAAGGAGGAGGAGATCCGGAGTAGATAAAATATAAACAGTTTATTGAAACAAAATACTGAAACTAAATACAAACAAACAAAAACCAGGAGCAAAACCGAGTACATGTAACGTTAGTAACATTAACGACGGACAGCTGGGGAGTGATCACAAACAGACTTAAATACACAAAAACATGGGCGTGGTCACAAACAAGCTAACAAGATAACGAGGGGGAAATACAAATATGGGCATAGAAGGAACCAAAAGGACTAACCAAAAGGGGGAGAAACAAGGACTAAACCAAATGAACTAGAAACATGGGGGGAAAAACACTTGGAAAACATGACAGAACAGGACAATACACAGACATGATCCTGACATTCTTATGTATTTACACAATCGTGCCGTCAAACTGTTGTATAATTGCAATATCACACTCGTAGACATGAGATATGGCTGTATATCGTCACAGTGTGATTACATTCGGACGAAAATGGCAATTATTGTTTGAATACTGTAATAAAATGGATAGAATTTGAAATCTGAAACTTTGTTTCAGGTCAAAGGAACAAAGCACAAAGCTTATTGCGATTAATTGGACGGGCGATACATCATATTAAATTATATTAATTAATTCTATTATTTAACAACCTCCTAGACAGCAACCAGTCTGGTTTCAGAAGTGGACATTCAACTGAGACTGCCTTGCTCTCAGTTGTTGAAGCCCTAAGACTGGCAAGAGCGGATTCCAAATCTTCAATACTTATCTTGCTGGATCTGTCCACTGCTTTTGACACGGTTAACCACCAGATCCTCCTGTCCACCCTATTGGCTAAGGGCTTCTCAGGAACTGCACTCCAGTGGTTTGAGTCTTACCTCTGAGATAGGTCCTTCAAGGTTTCTTGGAGAGGTGAGGTATCCAAGTCACAACATCTAGCTACTGGAATACCTCAGGGCTCAGTTCTTGGACCACTTCTTTTCTCTGTCTACATGGCATCACTAGGTTCTGTCATTTAGAAACATGGCTTTTCATATCACTGCTATGCTAATGACACTCAACTCTACCTCTCATTCCATCCTGATGATCCGACGTTAGCTGCTCGAATGTCAGCTTGTCTAACAGACATTTCTTGCTGGATGAAGAACCATCATCATTAACTCAACCTTGCCAAGACAGAATTGCTTGTGGTTCCAGCATACCCATCGTTTTAATCACAGTTTCACCATCCAGTTAGGCACATCAACCATAATTCCTTCAAAAGCAGCCAGAAACCTTGGAGTTGTAATTGATGATCAGATGAATTTTTCAGACTACATTGCTAAAACTGCATGGTACTGCAGATTTGCTTTATTCAACATCAGGAAGATCAGGCCCTTTCTTTCGGAATATGCTTCACAACTCTTTGTTCAAGCTCTTGTTCTGTCCAGGCTGGACTATTGCAATGCTCTTTTGGCAGGTCTTCCAGCAAGTTCTATCAAACCTTTCCAATTAATCCAATTAATGAGCCGAAAAGAACACACGTCACACCTTTCTTCATTAATTTGCACTGGCTCGCATAAAATTCATGGTATTAATGTTTGCCTACAAAACCACCACTGGCTCTGCACCTCTTTACCTAAATTCATTACTTCAGACTTACGTGCCCTCTAGAAGCTTGCGTTCTGCAAGTGAATGGCGCATTATTGTGCCATCCCAAAGAGGCACAAAATCACTTTCACAGACTTAAATGTACCCTTCTGGTGGAATGACCTGCCCAACTCAATCCGAACAGCTGAGTCCTTAGCCATCTTCAAGAATCGGCTAAAAACACATCTCTTCCATCTTTATTTGACCCGTTAACTCTAGCACCCTCTATTCTAATTCTATTCTAAAAAAAAAAAAAAAAAAACTTGCTCTTTTAGACTTATTCTCTATTAATTTACTTACTGCTTGTTTTCTTTAAAAAAAAGAAAAAAAAAAAGAAAACCTAACTAACTAACACTAGCTTCTCTGTTCTTGTTGTATTCTACCTCTAATAAGCTTACCTCTTATTATAGCTTCCATTGTCCTCTTTTGTAAGTCTCTGGATAAAAGCGTCTGCTAAATGTAATGTAATGTAAATGATTCTTGGAATTTAAGAATCGATATTGTTTTGTAGAAATGAGAATCAATTAAAATCGAGAAATCAATATTTTTACCCAGCCCTAGTAAGCAGTATTATTATATTATAATCATTCAGATATAGCACTCTAAAGTTTGAAGAGGAGGAAAACATTTTGTTGAAGACTCCAAAACTTTACAAGTGATTTGTAGCTCTATTACCAGAAGATGTCAAAACACTTCTACATAAGCACTAATTTAATCAAGTGTGACCTACTAATTTAATCAAGTGTTGACTTTTTGTTTGTTTAGGGTTTCCTTTTTACCCAAAAGTTGCTATCAAGAATTATGAATAGGCTGAATCATTTGTTACATTGACATATACACATTCAACAATACCAAAGAGAGGTAAACCTATCCATATAAATAGCCCTATTCACAGTGGACCTGAGAGACCAAAGCCTAGACTTCTCTGTTTAAATCTTGACTCTAATCGAATTCTTAACTAAAGAATTGCGGCATATAGCTGTGTGCTTGTAGCAGTATAAAAAAAAGGAAACCAGGGAAAAATAAAGCGAAAATTACAGCCGAGAAGTGCAGGGATTGGAACAGTGTAGTGTATTATCTGCCCTGTCTGTATTGCCATGGCAGTACCAGTAACCGAGCAGACAGAATGCCATCTAATTGCTCAATCTATTTGCATCTTTTTTCCAAGTGTTTCATGTCAATCCTCATTCTACGGCAGCCACAGATAGCATTTAGAACCTAATTTTAATCTCCCAGCCAGTTTTCTTTGCAACGATTGAATTCCACGCATCAAATTCACTTTTGATATCATTATCCGTGGCAGGCTGCCAACTCTAACGTTCTTAAAGGTAGCAAAAGCTGCAGCGAGATATTGTATAACAGCATGATAACAAGCTTTGGGTAATACCTGTCCGGGCTGTTGTAAGTGACACGGTAGTAAGACTGTTTTTTTGCATCCCCAGGCTTCATTTTTAATCAATACAATTCAGTTTCCAACCACTGTAAAAGGCTTTCTGAGGATCCGACAGTCTAGTTTATAAAGCGGATAGTTCAGACTCTGAATTCTGATTCACAGTCTGTATTAATCAACAGAACTGAGATGGTTTGGCAACTGTAAACAGCATACAGTTAGCAAACAGCTAATGATCCATTTGAATCAGGATGAACTGTTTTGTTTTTGTTTTTTCAATAACTATTAATTAGTACATGTTATCGTTTATTAAAGTTGATGTCCCATATTCAACCTCAACTGCCAATAATTATTCTTATCATGATAATCTCTGATAACATTAAATATGTTATATTACAGATATTACTGTCAGAGTTCTACCACAGCCAGATCCACCAGCCACGCCCACTGAAGACACACACACACGGTCACAGTCACCTGACTTCTAATTACACACCTGAATCCACTTACCACTCCCCTATATAAACCCGGACTGGTTCATTCCTCATTGTCTGATCTACAGATCACATCCCTGCGATCGCACTCTCACTTGGACTCTATGCTTACCTGTTTATCCCGTTGGATTTACTCACACGAACTCTGGAACTTCTCAGATAAGAATACTCACCTCAATACCTGCTTCAATATACTTACCAACCTGTCAATAAACTTACCTTTTACATTTTTATCCTCACCTCCGTCTCTGCCTCCTTGTATGCTGTGACAGAAGATCAGACCTACAACATAATGGACAACGAGGAAACACCGGCACCAGATCAACTCTCCGAACTCATCAAGGCCTTCAAAGCGGCGCTAACACCATCTCCTGCGCCGCCATCTGCCTCAGGAAGTCCCATGGCATTACCAAACACGTTTTCGGGAGTTTCCGCTGAGTGGAGCGGTTTCCTGCTTCAGGTCCAACTGTTTATCAAGATGCAACCACAGCAATTCCCTACGGAAGAATCAAAGGTAGCATTTCTCATTTCTCTACTTACCGGAAAAGCCCTGCAATGGGCAAAATCAATATGGAAGGCTGAAACTCCTATAATACAATCCTTTGAGCAATTTACATGTCATTTCTCTGAGGTTTTCAGTAGAACTACAGATGTACTCACCGTTTCTGATCAACTATTTCGACTGCGACAAGGCTCATCATCCATCCACGAATACACCCTTCAGTTCCAAACGTTGGCGGCGGCTAGCGGCTGGAATGAAACCTCGCTGCTGGGTGCCTATCGTCACGGTCTCCTCGCTGCCATGGCCATCTATGATGATAATATCGGGTAGGAAACCTTTCTTCAACGAGTGACACGGGTTTCCCAGCGTCTAGCCGCCTGCCAGCCATCTGAAACCGCTCCTCAGCCCGCTATGGTGGCAGCTTGCTCTCCAGTACCAGAACCTATGCAAATTGACTCCACACGACTGTCATGGTCGGAACGCCAACGTCGAATCAAGGACAAACTCTGCTTATACTGTGGGAAAGCTGGTCATCTTCTGCAAACCTGTCCCGTCAGACCCCCACGTCCGGTGGTGAGTACTATTCAATCTGACATTGAAACTGCTCATCTGACTCTCATACCTGTTACACTTCATACTGCTGAACAAGATCTCTGTGTCTCTGCCCTAATCGACTCAGGCTCATCTGGAAACTTCATCTCACAAGAATGCATAGACCTTCTTCGTCTGCAACGTCACCGCCATAGTCCTGAACTTTCCGTCAAGACCATCCAAGGAAAACCACTCGGACGTGGGCGGATTCGGTATTCCTCACCATTCATCACATTTCAAGTTGGAGTATTTCACCAAGAACGGATCAAGTTTCTGGTACTGGAGAATTCTACTGTTGACATCATTCTAGGACGTCCATGGCTCCATCGTCACCATCCTGAACTCCGCTGGGACCCGTGACATCGTCGGATGGAGTAAACATTGCCTGAAGAACTGTTTTACCCGATTACCTTCTCCAGTTTCTGCCCCGTCGACCCTTGCATCTACCAAGATTGAAAGCCCTGAGAGCAAGGTGGAAATCCCAGCGAAGTATATGGATTACAAGGATGTATTCAGCAAGCAAGCTGCCACCCATCTTCCTCCCCACCGGCCATGGGACTGTGCCATCGACCTGCTACCTGGGGCTCAATTACCTAAAGGACGCATCTACCCATTGTCCAACCCGGAGCGCCAGGCGATGGAGGAGTACATCCAGGAAGCATTGAAGCAAGGATTCATCCGCCAATCCACCTCACCAGCTGCTTCAAGCTTCTTCTTCGTGGGTAAGAAGGATGGAGGTCTCCATCCCTGTATTGATTTATCGTCTGCTTAACTCTCAGATAATTCAACAACCATACCCTCTTCCACTCGTTCTTGCCACCCTCGAGGAACTCCGTGGGGCTCACATTTTCTCCAAGCTGGACCTGCGGAGTGCATACAACCTCGTTCGTATTCGTGAGGGAGACGAGTGGAAGACCGCATTTATAACACCTACTGGCCATTACGAATACTTGGTTATGCTGTATGGTTTATCCATCAGTCCCTCAGTCTTCCAAACGTTTATGAACGAGGTGTTCCGGGAATTCTTGCATAAATTTGTGGTAGTCTATATTGACGACATTTTGATTTATTCCCGGAACCAGGCCGAACATCGCCAGCACGTCCGTCAGGTCCTTCAAGTCCTACGTCAACATCGGTTATACCTCAAGCTGGAGAAGTGTGAGCTCCACCAGACTAGCGTTCAGTTCCTAGGTTACAACATCAGTCCCGAGGGTGTGCAAATGAACCAGGACAAGGTGCAGTCCATCCAGAAATGGCCCAAACCCAGTACGGTCAAAGAACTTCAACGATTCCTTGGATTCTCCAACTTCTACCGCCGGTTCATCAAGGATTACAGCATCATCACTGCACCCCTGACCTCCCTCCTACGTGGTCGACCTAAACACCTGGTCTGGACCAGCTCTGCACACGAAGCATTCCAACGGCTCAAGAAGATCTTCAGCACTGCTCCTCTCCTACATCATCCCAACCCCGATTTGCCATTTGTAGTTGAGGTAGATGCATCCACCATCGGCGTCGAAGCAGTGCTGTCTCAAGCAGCTGGTGATTCCACTCTCCTCCATCCCTGTGCCTACTACTCCAAGAAACTGTCTCCGGCGGAGCACAATTATGACGTAGGCAATCGGGAGTTACTCGCCATCAAACTCGCCTTGGAAGAGTGGCGTCATTGGCTGGAAGGGGCTAACCATCCGTTCACAATCATCACTGATCATAAGAACCTCCAGTACCTTCGAGAAGCCAAACGACTCAACCCCCGTCAAGCCAGATGGGCATTATTCTTCACCCGTTTTCAATTCAAGATTACCTACCGTCTCGGATCCAAGAACATACCTGCCGATGCTTTATCCAGGCAATTCTCCAACGATGCAGCTATCGAACCAGAGAACATAATCCCCACCAACCTCATTGTTAGCCCCATCCAGTGGGATATTGACACCTGGATCCAAGAAGCCACTCTCCAAGAGCCTGCTCCGCCGGAATGTCCAGAAGGTAAGATCTATGTACCCAGCTCCCAACGTCAACACCTTCTGGACACAGTTCATCAATCTCCGGGCTCTGGACACCCAGGTAGCAGACGGACCCTCTCGCTCATCCAATCTCGTTACTGGTGGTCCAGTATGAACCAAGATGTCATCAGGTACGTCCAAGGTTGCTCAGTCTGTGCCACCTCTAACATTCCTCGTCATCTGCCCACAGGAAAGCTGGTGCCATTACCCATCCCGCAGAGACCCTGGTCCCACATTGGGGTAGACTTTGTGACGGACCTCCCTAACTCTGAAGGTAACACCTGCGTGCTGGTAGTAGTGGATCAATTCTCTAAGTCCTGCAAGTTCATCCCCTTGGTAGGCTTACCCACGGCTATGAACACCGCCGAATTACTCTTCCAGCACGTATTCCGTCACTTTGGTCTCCCCGAGGAGATTGTGTCGGACCGGGGTCCACAATTCATTTCACATGTATGGAAGTCGTTTTTCAAGTCACTTGGTGTTTCTGTTAATCTCTCCTCAGGATACCACCCTCAAACCAACGGCCAGACTGAGAGAAAGATCCAAGAGCTTGGACGTTACCTCCGGTCATACTGTTCTGCAGACCAACACAGCTGGAGCAGGTTCCTCCCGTGGGCCGAGTATGCACAGAACTCTCTACGTCAGGACACCACCGGATTAACCCCCTTCCAGTGCATACTCGGTTTTCAGCCTCCGCTGTTCCCCTGGACGGAGGAACCCACGAATGTTCCAGCTGTTGACTACTGGTTCTGAGAGAGCGAGAGAGTGTGGGACTCAGCTCACCGCCACCTCCAACGAGCCATCAGACGCTACAAGGAATTCGCCGATGCTTGTAGAAGACCCACTCCATTATACCAACCTGGAGACAAGGTATGGTTATCTACTAGAGACATCAGGCTGAGGTTACCTTGCCGGAAGCTGAGTCCCCGCTACATTGGTCCATTCGAGGTCCTGAGGCAGATCAATGAAGTGACATATCAGCTTCAGCTCCCACCCAGGTACAGAATCCATCCCACATTCCATGTTTCACTCCATGTTCACTTTCCCTCTGCCACAGATGACCCTGGAGCTGGAGCTGAGACCCCTCCTCCCGAGATCCTGGATCAACCCTAAATCTACACCGTAAGAGAGATCCTGGATTCCCGACGTCGGGGAAGTCGCCTGGAATACCTTGTCGACTGGGAGGGGTACGGACCTGAGGAAAGATCCTGGGTGGCCAGAGACGATATCCTCGATCCCCAACTTCTGACAGACTTCCATCAGAGCCACCCAGAGTGTCCTGCCCCTCGTGGCCGAGGTCGCCCTCGACGTCGGAGAGGGGCGTCGGGAGCCGCCCCTGGAGGAGGGGGTAATATCAGAGTTCTACCACAGCTAGATCCACCAGCCACACCCACTGAAGACACACACACACGGTCACAGTCACCTGACTTCTAATTACACACCTGAATCCACTTACCACTCCCCTATATAAACCCGGACTGGTTCATTCCTCGTTGTCTGATCTACAGATCACATCCCTGCGATCGCACTCTCACTTGGACTATCTTGGACTCTTTGCTGTAGTGAATTTTACATGGGCAGCAGACTCAGAAAGAAGTTTGATCTGTTACCGTCCCCTGGACGTCCCGGAGACTCAGAACAAGGAGTGTCTTTTGGAGAGGTACCTTTATACCTTTTCGATGAGGAGGAGATTGCAATTTGGTGCTTCTCCATTTCCATGCTGTGATTGGCTGGTTCCATCAGAGCGGGGGAACATGGGGTAGCCCACCCTTCTTTCCTCTTGTGGAGGTCATTTGCATAGTCCAAACACAAAGTTAGAAAAGTGTCAATAATGTTTTACTGGTGCATTTCTCACTTTCCAAAACACAATCAGAAAACATTTGGTCATGTAATGAACACATTAAGTCCAAACATGATGGGAAAAGATTGAACTGTCATACATGCATTCATTTGTCCATTAACAGCTGAGTTTGTGTAAGATGTTGCACTACACATCGCTGTCAGTGAGAATTTCTCTGAATAAGTATAAGATGTGTGTGTTATGGTTCACGTCAGTTCAAGGTTTGAAAACATAGTTATGAATGGATTTGGATGGATCTTTGTGATCTCTCTTTGTTTCACCCATTGCTGCTGCGTCTGGAGATCCTAAGGAATTTTTATGGCTGTCACAGGACCAAACCTTAGGAAGCAGTTTCAAGGTGGGTGAAGGGCAGAAACTGCACCTTGGCCAATAGGAAGTTCCGTCCTTCCCGAGTTTTTGTACCAAAGGTCTCTTCTTGCCCTCTAAGAGGTGTCTGGCAGTTGTCCTGGCATCCTTATCTGATGGCGTTGGACAGTTTGCTTATGTTAGTCCACCAAGATCCAATCAAAATATAGCAAACCTTTGTCCACTATTGTGGCCAGGGAGGGGCCCTTGCCATAAACTGGGCCCTGGAATGCGTGGTCCACTACAATGCTTACCTGTTTATCCCGTTGGATTTACTCACACGTACTCTGGAACTTCTCAGATAAGAATACTCACCTCAATACCTGCTTCAATATACTTACCAACCTGTCAATAAACTTACCTTTTACATTTTTATCCTTACCTCCGTCTCTGCCTCCTTGTATGCTGTGACAATTACAATCCAATTAGTCATTTAAGTGTTTTTTTTTTTTTTCATTATGAAAGTGAATTTAGGCATCACAAATGATAGCAAAAATTAATATTTTAATGGGTTAGTTCGCCCAAAAATGAAAATTATGTCATTAATTACTCGCCCTCATGTCTTTCCAAACCGTAAGACCTTAATTCGTCTTCAGAACATAAATTAAGATATTTTTGATTTCTTTTTGATCCTACATAGACAGCAACGCAACTGACACGTTCAAGGCCTAGCAAGGTAGCAAGGACATAATTAAAATAGTCCATGTGCCATCAGTGGTTCAACTGTAATTTTATGCAGCTACGAGAATACTTTGTGCAAAAAATAAAAATAAATAAAGAAATAATAGTAATAATAATGACTTTATATAACAATTTCTTCTCTTCTCTGTCAGACTTATCAATGTCCTTACTACCTTTCTGGCCCTTGAACGTGTCAGTTGTGTTGCTGTCTATTCAGGGTCAGAAGGGTCTTGGATTTCATCAAAAATATCTTAATTTGAGTTCTGAAGATGTCTTACGGGTTTGGAAGGTAAGTAATTCATGACAGAATTGTATTTTTTGGGTGAACTATCCCTTTAATAAATCAGTTTTTAAAGGTTAATTAAAGGAGTAGTTCAATTTCTGTTCTGAAAGTGAACTACTCCTTTAATTAACCTTTAAAAACTGATTTATTAAAGGGATAGTTCACCCAAAAAATACAATTCTGTCATGAATTCTATGGTGCCCCCGAGTTTGAACTTCCGAAATGCAGCTTCGATCACAGCCGAGGAAAGAAGGGTCTTATCTAGCAAAACGATATTATTTTCTAAAAAAAAAATTACAATTTATATACTTTTTAACCTCAAATGCTCATCTTGTCTATCTCTTTGTGTACTCTGTGTAGAGATTAAAAAGTATATAAATTGTAAATGTTTTCACTAGATAAGACCCTTCTTCCTCGTCTGGGATCATTAAGAGCCCTTTGAAGCTGGGTTTAAACTGCATTTTGGAAGTTCAAACTCGGGGGCACCATAGAAGTCCATTATATGGAGAGAAATCCTGAAATTTTTTCCTCAAAAAACATAATTTCTTTACAACTGAAGAAAGAAAGACATTAACATCTTGGATGACAAGGGGGTGAGTACATTATCTGTATCCATGTCTTTCTTTCTTCAGTCGTAAAGAAATTATGTTTTTTGAGGAAAAAATGTTTTTCTTCATATAGTGGACTTCTATGGTGCCCCAAGTTTGAACTTCCAAAAAGCAATTTAAATGCGGCTTCAAAAGATCCCAAATGCGGTTTTAAACGATCCTGGCTGAGGAAGAAGGGTCTTATCTAGCAAAATTATCGTTTTATATACTTTTTAACCTCAAATGCTCATCTTGTCTTGCTCTGACTGAACTCTGTTTTTTCCGGTTCAAGACAGTAAGGGTATGTTGAAAAACCCCCATCTTATTTTCTTCATTGCCCAGTGTTTGCAAAGAAGATCAAATACCCTTAAGGTAAAACAGCGATGTAGGGCGATTTTAAAGTTTAGGGGGAAAAAATTTGACAAAATTAGAAAAAAGTTTTTCGACATACACTAACTCCAGTCTTGAACTAGAAAAAAAGTTCAAGCAGAGCAAGACAAGACGAGTATTTGAGGTTAAAAAGTATATAAATTGTAATAAAAAAATAATAATAATTGATCGTTTCACTAAAAGACCCTTTTTCCTCAGCTGGGATCATTTACAACCACATTTAGGATTGTTTAAAGCCGCATTTAAACTGCATTTGGAAGTTCAAACTCGGGGCACCATAGAAGTCCTCAAAAAATATAATTTATTTACAAATGAAGAAAAGAAAGACATGAACATCTTGGATGACAAGGGGGTGAGTACATTATCTATACATTTTTGTTCTGGAAGTGAACTTCTCCTTTAAGTCAAACTTTTTTGATCTGCATGTACAGTCGTGGCCAAAAGTTTTGAGAATGACACAAATACTAGTTTTCACAAAGTTTGCTGCTCAACTGCTTTTAGATCTTTGTTTCAGTTGTTTCTGTGATGTACTGAAATATAATTACAAGCACTTCATCCGTTTCAAAGGCTTTTATCGACAATTGCATGACATTTATGCAAAGAGTCAGTATTTGCAGTGTTGGCCCTTCTTTTTCAGGACCTCTGCAATTCGACTGGGCATGCTCTCAATCAACTTCTGGGCCAAATCCTGACTGATAGCAACCCATTCTTTCATAATCACTTCTTGGAGTTCGTCAGAATTAGTGGGTTTTTGTTCGTCCAGCCGCCTCTTGAGGATTGACCACAAGTTTTAAGATCTGGGGAGTTTCCAGGCCATGGACCCAAAATGTCAACGTTTTGGTCCCCGAGCCACTTAGTTATCACTTTTGCCTTATGGCACGGTGCTCCATCATGCTGGAAAATGCATTATGCTTCACCAAACTGTTGTTGGATTGTTGGAAGAAGTTGCTGTTGGAGGGTGTTTTGGTACCATTCTTTATTCATGGCTGTGTTTTGGGCAAAATTGTGAGTGAGCCCACTCTCTTGGATGAGAAGCAACCCCACACATGAATGGTCTCAGGATGCTTTACTGTTGGCATGACACAGGACTGATGGTAGCGCTCACCTTTTCTTCTCCGGACAAGCCTTTTTCCAGATGCCCCAAACAACCAGAAAGAGGCTTCATCGGAGAATATGACTTTGCCCCAGTCCTCAGCAGTCCATTCGCCATACATTTTGCCGAAGATCAATCTGTCCCTGATGTTTTTTTGGAGAGAAGTGGCTTCTTTGCTGCCCTTCTTGACACCAGGCCATCTTCCAAAAGTCTTGGCTTCACTGTGCGTGCAGATGCGCTCACACCTGCCTGCTGCCATTCCTGAGCAAGCTCTGCACTGGTGGCACTCCGATCCTGCAGCTGAATCCTCGACGATCCTGGCGCTTGCTGGACTTTCTTGGACGCCCTGAAGCCTTCTTAACAATGCAGTGGAAAGTTTTTTTCGGGATTAAGTTAATTTTCATGGCAAAGAAGGACTATGCAATTCATCTGATCACTCTTCATAACATTCTGGAGTATATGCAAATTGCTATTATAAAAACTTAAGCAGCAACTTTTCCAATTTCCATTATTTATGTAATTCTCAAAACTTTTGGCCATGACTATACATATTTTAACCTTCATCATTAAAATAAAAATATAATTTAAAAAAATCTATTAAAAATGAATCAGTGAAATGCCTGGTTTGGTAAGTGATCAGCCCCTTAGAGCAGTGGTTCCCAACTACGATCCTGGAGACCCCCCAACACTGCATGTTTTCCATGTCACCTTAATCACACCTGATTGAAATCATCAGCTCATTAGTAGAGACTCCAAGACCTGAAATTAGTGTGTGCAGCAAAGAAGAGATGCAAAATGTTAGGGGGCCTCCAGAAATGTGGTTGGGAACCACTGCCTTAGTGTATACCATTATAAACTTGCTCAGGTGCAAGCAATCAACTTCCAGATTACACACCAGGCTAATTGCCCCACCTGACATCAATAGTAGTGGTGTTGATTACTAACAGTAGAATCTTCAAAAAACAGCTTGTTAAATTCTGAAGTAGTGTATTGTACGGCAAAAAATTAACCATGGTTGGGAAAGTGTTTTCAAAAGACCTCCGGGATAAAGTTGTAGAAAGGCACAAGTTAGAAGAAGGCGAAAAAAAGGTATTAGCTATCCCTCGGAGTACTGTTCAGAGCATCATTAAGAAGTGGAAAGCGTACGGCACCACCAGCACATTGCCTAGATCAGGCTGTACATCCAAAGTGGATGAAAGAGCCAGGAGAACATTGATAAGAGAAGCTGCCAGGAGGCTAAAGGCAACTTTGAAGGACTTACAAGGCTTTATGGCTGGGTCTGGTTAGTCTGTGCATGTGACAACTATCTCCCAAACTTTACACAAAGCTGGCCTGTATAGCAGGTTGGCATGAAATAAGTCTTTTTTGTTTGCGCTAAGAGTCTGATACCTTCTGGCAAAAGGTGCTATGGTCTGATGAGACCAAAATTTACCTTTTTGGACTGAACTCCAAGTGCTATGTTTGGCCTAAAGCAAACACAGCACACCACCCAAAACACAACGGAGGTGACAGCATTATGTTGTGGGGGTGTTTCTCTTCAGCTGGGACTGGGTGATTGGTCAGGATTAAAGGGAAAATGGATGCTGCCAAGTACATACGAATTCTTGAGAAACACCTGCGTCCTTCTGCTAGACAGCTGAAGATGGGGCAAGTCATTTACCTTCCAACACGACAATGACCCTAAACATACTGCCAAAACAACAACGAAATGGCATTAGAATAAGAAGGTGAATGTCCTTGAGTGGCCAAGTCAGAGCCCCTACTTAAATCCAATCAAAAATCTGTGGATGGATTTGAAAAGAGCAGTCCATTGCCACTCACCACAGAATTTGACTGAACTCAAACAATTCTGCAAGGAAGAATAGGTGAATATTTCCCAATCAAGGTGTGCAAAGCTAATACAGACATATACAAGAAGACTGATGGCTGTAATTAAATCAAAAAGTGGCTCTACGAAGTATTAAATCAAGGAACTGGTGACTTTTCCAATCCTGTTATTCTAGTTTTTTAATTTTTTGATCATTTGCAAAACGGTCGTGTTTTTTCTTTCACTGGTTTGATGTTGTAAGACCAAAATTGTAAATAGAGCTAGAATAGTTATTTGAAATGGGTCTGATTTCAGGCTAACAAATAAAATATTTAAAAAAATTAAAATTTAATTTAAAAACTATTTTAAATTAGTATGATGATTTTCTGTAGGCACTGTATATGGTGAAAATGGTTGCACATGGCATTATATGTAATTTTACTGTAAAATATTTTTACAGTTATTCATTAAAACTAAAAAATTATATCAAACAATGAAAGGACATTCCCAGAACACAAACTTGTCAGTCTTGAAAAACAGACAAAGGTGATTGACTAATATTCTAGAAGGCCCGTTCTAACTCTGCTCATTCTAGAATGTATTAATTAGTCCCCATAGATCTGAACACACTTAATTAAGGTAAGATTATATCTAACCAGAGGTCATGACCATTTCCATAGAACCAAGTTGACCAACTGAACTTCCTCTAATGGTAACTTTATATAATCATGCCATGATTTCTCTCGTACATGTTGCATAATATTACAATAATAGGTTGAGGCTGACCCGAATTTAGGTTGGTCAACAACACACTGTTGTTCTAAATAGAAAACCCATTATTACCCTCTGCAGTCTAAGGCTATGTTTAAACTATAGTGCGATTACACTAGTGGTGTTATGGATTCAACTCAGAGATATCAAATCAAGCCAAATCAAATCAATACAAAACTTCAAATTCTTAAAATAAAAATCTAAGAATAAAGGATGTACACACTATGGGCTTATGGCTACAGAATCAACCTGATCGTCTTGCATGAAGTACAAACATCTTCCAAATGTAGACAGGAGCAAACAATTGGAATTTGCATACATCAAGGTTTAGACGTGGAGAGTTTACACCTTTTGGGGACAGATGGTAATTTGCATGAAAGACACTGGGAAATAGCACACCCTGAACACAATATCTCTAAACTCTTAGGATCTGTATTATCTTTTAGTCTACTTCTTGTAAAATTGAGACCATTGTACCAGTCGACCTAAACAATTCAAATGAGTGGAGTGTCTCCACATGACTGTGACTATCACTTGCATTCATGGAGAACATTATATTATACATTATACATTATATTATACATTATATATATATAAACATTATATTATAGACCATTGTACCAGTCGACCTAAACAATTCAAATGAGTGGAGTGTCTCCACATGACTGTGACTATCACTTGCATTCATGGAGAACATTATATTATACTATTGACCATTCTGAGTGAGCTAAGTGAAGGGACATGGGTGAGGGAAAAAGGTGGATAAAAAGAATAGATAAGAAAGGAGTAATAAGACGATGTACAAGAGGCATCATTGTGGAAAAATTATTACTCATCTTATTTACATTTGAACAAAAAGTGGCATGTCCAAAATTATTATTTATACCCTTCTCAATAATCAATTGTAATATCAATTGTAATAATCAATAAATATCAATTGTAATAATCAATAAATATCAATTGTAATAATCAATAAATATCAATTGTAATAATCAATGTAATAGCCTTTGTTGGCTATTACAGCAATCAAACGCTTCCTATAATTGCTGACCAGCTTTTTGCATGTCTCCACTGGTATTTTCGCCCATTCATCTTTAGCGATGAGTTTCAACTCTTTCAGGTTGGAGTGTCTCCTTGCCATCACCCTGATCTTTAGCTCCCTCCACAGATTCTCAATTGGATTTAAGTCAGGACTCTGGCTGGGCCACTGCAAAACGTTAATGTTTTTGTCTGCTAACCATTTTTTCACCACTTGTGCTGTGTGTTTTGGGTCGTTGTCGTGCTGAAATGTCCACTGGTGCCCAAGGCCAAGTTTCTCTGCAGACTTCAATTTTTTTTTCATCTGGCCAGAAGTCTTCTTCTTTGTCCAGATGAGCATTTGCAAAGGCCAAGCGGGCTTTTGTGTGCCTTATCTGGAGAAGTGGTGTCCTTCTTGGTCTGTGTCTGTGGAACCCAGCGGTGTGCAGTATCCATTGGACTGTCTGCCTTGAGATGTTGCCACCAGCAGAGCCCAGATTCATCAGGATGGCCTTGGTGGTGATCCTTAGATTCTTTTTTACCTCTCTCATTATCCTCCTGGCCAGCACAGGTGTCACTTTTGGCTTCCGACCACGTCCTCTGAGATTTTTCAAACTTGCGGAATGTCTTGTATTTTTTAATAATAGTTTGCACTGTAGCCACTGGAACTTCAAAACATTTAGATATGGTCTTATAGCCCTTTCCTGACTTGTGAGCAGCCACAATGCGCAGCCGCAGGTTCTCCGTAAGCTCCTTTGTCTTAGCCATGACTGTCCACAAACCAACAGCCGAGAGCTTCTGTTTTTCACCTGTTGAGTTGATTAAAACAGCTGTTCCCAATGAATCAGGGTAATTAGGATGCTTTAGAACAGCTTGGACTATTTGGAATGGTATAGAACTTTGGCTTTTCCCATAGACTGTGACAGTTTGCAAAGGGTATGAATAATTTTGGACATGCCACTTTTTGTTCAAATGTAAATAAAAGATGAAAGATATTTTTCCACAATGATGCCTCTTGTAAATCGTCTTATTATCTTTTGGGAGAAGCCTGTGTCATTTCCGGTCAAAAAAAAAAAACAAAACTTGCTGGTTGAATAAAAGTAACTTTAAGTCAGAATTTGCCAGGGGTATGAATAATTTCGGGCTTGACTGTACTTATTGGTAGAATGGCTAAATGTCAATGATACTGATAAGTTAAAATATATTGATTGATTGTTAACAGATATGGTACAACTATATCGCAGATCGCTCTGAACTCTTCAGGCACTCTGACATGTTCAGAGATCTCTTCAAGAAAACAGTCCATTCAGACAGTTGGTTTTCGACGAATTTTTCCATCTTTCTAGGTCCGACATAAATCATACAAAACAAGGAAATGTGAGAGATGGTATATTGGATGATTGAAGCTTCCCTGTAGTGCAGGCTGGTCACAGCTCAGCCTGATCCCTGTAGCACATAAGAGCACTGAACCGCAAATCCTATCCACTGGTGAGCCCGTGTGTGTGTGTGTGTGTGTGTGTGTGTGTGTGTGTGTGTGTTTGTGTGTGCAGGTTGACCGCTGTGTGCCATTGAACTCTCCGGGGAACCACAGGAGGAACAGAGAGCCAAGACAGTTGAATTCCCTTTGTTTTGCCTTGAGGCTATGGCCGTAATGAATGCTGACAAAACTCATAAATTCCTCATACTGGGGTGCCACATATTTCCTCTAGCCCAATGGTATCAGCGCAATGGCAGTGGCAGATTTAAAAGGCATTAAGCAATTTATCAGGCCTCCACGATAGATGTGGAGGCATGCATCAAAAAACACAAAGCATTCTGGGCTGTTTCAAATCACCGCTTCAGATCATCCTTGCTTACAGAGTTCTCTATCAAAAATATCGCTACGTAGAAAGAACAGTTCACTGTGTCTGGGGACCTCTCTGTTCTGTCTCTGTCGGAAAGCCTGATTAAATGTGATTCCGTGGCGCATATAAACAGGTTTTTCTGAAAAACCAAGGTCATGGGTTCGATTCCCAGGCAGTATGAAACTGAAAAAAATATGCTTTGAATACACTTTAAATTCCTTTGGATAAAAGCGTCTGCTAAATGCATAACTGTATAAATATATGATCAAATATATGATCGCTGTAGATCACTTAATCTTTGGGATGGACTTCATGTGAAAGGACTTTTTTCAAAAAGGTAAGTGGCTTAATTCAATGGTTTCACATGTTGGAATTGAGTTTTAAATATATAGCATACAAAATAACCATGCAGACTCAACTCAAAAACCTCTTGTAGTAGAGTATGTAGTGGAAAAATAACATTACTTAGAAATGTGCTTTTCAAGTGGAGTTGGAAATACCGTAATTATGAGTCTCGAGTACATGAATGACCAAGTGAAGTTGTATTTACTTCTCATTTAATTATAGATGATACACGAGTGACCGAGTTGAAATTTTCAAAGGGGCATGTTGGTTTTAAACATTGAAACACTAAGCTATAATATACAGTTGAGGTCAAACGTTTACATACACCTTGCAGAATCTGCAAAATGTTTATTATTTTATCAAAATAAGAGGGATCATACAAAATGCATGTTTTTTTTATTTAGTACTGACTTGAATAAGGTATTTCACATTAAAGACATTTACATCTAGTCCATAACAGAACATAATAGATAAATGTATAAAAATTACCTTTTTCAAAAGTTTACATTCACTTGATTCTTAATACTGTGTTGTTACCTAAATAATCAAAAATGTTTGTTGTTGTTGTTTAGTGATTGTGATAGTTGTTTATGAGTCCCTTGTTTGTCCTGAACAGTAAAACTGCCTGCTGTTCAGCATTTTTGTGTATTAGAACCCTTTCCAATAAAGACTGTATGATTTTGAGATTCATCTTTTCACACTGAGGACAACTGAGAGACTCATAAGCAACTATTACAGAAGGTTTAAATGCATTAAACTTTTTGAATTTGAAGATCAGGGGAAAATTTAACTTATTTTGCCTTCTGGGAAACATGTAAGTATCTTCTGTAGCTTCTGAAGGGCAGTACTAAATGAAAAAAGATATTTAGGCAAAATAAGAAAAATGTACAAATCTTCATTCTGTTCAAAAGTTTACTCTTAATGCATTGTTTTTCCTTCTAAAACATCAACTGCATACTTCTGTGTTGTTTTTCCGACTTGAATGCCTGCCATGTTGTAATAATAAACGCCTGACTCAGAGGTCCGACCTTCCAATATGCACTTGAAAGCAGCATAAGCACCACTAATTTTAACTAACTCAAACAAATCACTTTTAGTACAAGCTACAAATAGAACATAAGCATGCTAAATGCTAATGCATCAACATTTACTCATTCCTAAAAACTAGAAATGCACTGCCCAGTTTTAATGGAACAAAAAAGATTGTAGTCCCTGTACAAACGGATTAAGTAAACTCTCATTCTACAAAATAAAGTGGATTTAATACAATTAAACTAGGGTCGCAAAAGAAATTAAGAATTGTTGCATTAGCTCATTTTAATCAAGTAAATTGAACAAGCAGGGGGGAAAAAAATCATGTCTTTAGTGTAATATAATTAAGATGGCTTATAATACCTTGTTTTTGTCAGATTTGAGAGTAGCATCACATGCATCATTTGAGAAGCCAATCCCAGAATGCACAGCCACAAGCTCTGTATAAATATATCCACCTAAAATTATGAAATAGAGAAACTGTTAAAAGAGAAACAAATATATTTTAAGAAAAAAGTTTTTGTTATAAACTCGCAATTGCGAAAAGTCAGAATTGCCAGATAAAAACTCATAATTCTGCCTTTTTTTCCCCACAAATGCTAACTTGCAATTGTGAGTTTATATCTCACAATTCTGACTTTTTTTTTTTTGCAATTGTAACCTTTTTCTCAGAATTGTGAAATATAAACTCACAATTGCAAGTTATAAAGTCAGAATAGCAGAATATAAACTCGCAATTGCAAAAAAACAAAGTCAGCATTGTGTGATATAATCAATTCTCACTTTTTCTTTAAGAATTAAGAGATATAAACTCACAACTGCAAGTTATAAATTTAGAATATCAAACTATACTTGCAATTGGGAAAAATAAACAATTGCGAGATAAAAAAATGTGGAATTCTGTCTTTTTTCTCAGAATTGTGAGATATAAACTCACAATTGCAAGTTATAAAGTTAGAATATCAGAATATAAACTCGCAATTGTGAAAAATAAAGTAATTCTGACTTTTGTGAGATATAAACTCGCATTTGCAGGTAAAAAAAAAATCAGAATAGCAGAATATAAATGCTCAATATAAAGTCAGAATTGCCAGATAAAAACTCATAATTCTGACCTTTTTTCCTGCAAATGCTAATTTGTATCTCACATAAAAAAAAAATTATCTTGTAATTGCGAGTTCATATATCACAATTCTAACTTTTTTCTCGCAATTGTAAATTTTTTCTCAGAATTGTGAGATATAAACTCACAATTGCAAGTTATAAAATCAGAATAGCAAAATATAAACATGCAATTGGGAAAAATAAACAAATTTGCGAGATAAAAATTCAGAATTCAGACTTTTTTTCTCAGAATTGCAAGTTATAAGGTTAGAATAGTGGAATATTAACTCGCAATTTTGAAAAATAAAGTAAGAACTGTGTGATATGCAATTGCAAGTTATAAAAGTTAGAATAGCGGAATATAAACTCACAATTGTGAAAAATAAAGTAATTCTGACTTTTTTTCCCTTGCAAATGCTAATTTGTATACAATTCTAACATTTTTTTCCAGAATTGTGACATATAAACTCACATTTGCAGGTTATAAAATCAGAATAGCGGAATATAAATGCTCAATTGTGAAAAATAAAGTCAGAATTGCAAGATAAAAACTTTTTTTTCCTGCAAATGCTAAATTGTATCTCACATTCAACTTTTTGTCTCACAATTGCGATTTTATATCTCACAATTCTGACTTTTTTCTCGCAATTGTAACGTTTTTCTCAGAATTATGAGATATAAACTCACAATTGCAAGTTATAAAATTAGAATAGTAGAATATAAATGTTATAATAAAGTCATGAGAAATAAAGCCAGATATGGCATATAAAAACTCATAATTCTGACTTTTTTTCCCCACAAACGCTCATTTGTATCTCGCATTTCTGACTTTTTTTCTCACAATTGTGAGTTTATATCTCACAATTCTGACTTTTTCCTCACAACTGTAACATTTTTCTTAGAATTAAGAGATATAAATTTGCAACTGCAAGTTATACAGTCAGAATAGCGGAATATAAACTTGAAATTGCGAAAAATAAAGTCAGCATTGTGTGATATAAACTCATTGTAACGCCACACCAGCAGAGGGAGCCCTCACCCACACACTGACTGTTGCTGCTCCCTCTGCTGCCTCGTTGGTTACTTCCTGTTTGGTGGTCATTTAAGGAGGCCTACACCAAACAGGCCCTGTGAAGTATTGTTTTGCTGTGCGGACTCTACTTAGCGTTTCTCTGATATTCTTGCCTTGTTCTTGTTCTTGTTATTTTCACGGTTTGGTTTCTTGTCACAGTTTTGCCATTGTTTTGTTCTGTTTCATTGCCATAGTTTTTGCCTTGTTTCATTGCCTTGTTTATTTGTTACTTTTCGGACTGCCCTCTCTGGTTTTTGGACTCTGCCTGTATTTTTGTGGATTACGCTATTGTTTTGTTTGGATATTGACCCTGCCTGTTTGACTACGACCTGTTTATTAAAGCTTGCGTTTGGATCTTACAAGCTTCCCTGAGTCCTGCGCTACAGAATACTTCTCCACCCAAAGATCCAGCAGCTTTTGGAATACCGATCGCCATGAATCCAGCATCAAGCCTCCTCTGCCTACGTCAAGGTAATCGGGCTATAGAGGAGTATGTGGAGGATTTTTGTAATTTGTGTTATTTGGTGGGCTTTAATGATGTCACCCTAAAAGACATTTTTCGTCATGGACTTAATTACTATTTCAGCGATTTAATGCCCAACAGCAAGGGTCCTGCAACCCTTGAACAATATATTGGCTTTGCTCTGTTCCTGGCTGGCTCAAATTTTACTGTGGGGGTTGTGGATAAGGAGCCGCACAATCCCACAGTACCCCACACACATCACCCTGCTCATGTCACTTCTGGAATTGTTCAAGTCACGTCTACCAAACCACGACCTACTCACGTCATGTCTGCTGTTTCAAGGCCTGCTCACATCATGTCTGTCAAGCCACAGCCTGCTCACGCCATTCCTGCCGCTCCAGGGCCTGCTCACGCCATGCCTGCCATCCAAAAGCCTGTTCACAAGATGGCCGCCCTTCCAGAGCCACTGCACAAGATTGCCGCCCTTCCAGAGCCACTGCACAAGATGGCCGCCACGCCAGAGCCTGTCGCCAAGATGGTCACCACGCCAGAGCCTATCGCCAAGATGGCCGCCATCTCAAAGCCTGTTCACCAGATGGCTGCCAGCTCAGAGCTTGCACTCAAGATGGCCGCCACACCAGAGCCCCTGCACAAGATGGCAGTCGCATCGGACCTTGTACACAAAATGGCCTCTACATCTGCACTTTATCATGTCAACTCTGTTTCAAGGTGGTTGGTGTCCAGAGTGGAGGACCCACCGCTGCTGTTGGCTCGAGCAGCTGGTCTCCCTAAACCCACGTCAGCCAAGCCAGCACCTGCTTATGCCACTTCAGTCAAGCTACAGCCTGTTCACGTCATGTCTCCTGCTCCAGAGTCTGCATCTATCATGGCTGCCCTTCCAGATGAGGTTCCTCAGTCAAGTTCAACATGTTTTATGCTTTAATAAAATCTTGAGAGTGAGTAAATATGACAGAATTGTCATTTTTTAGATGATGGTACGCTAATAAAACAAAACAAAGGAAAATCTCACTGCTCTTGACTGAAGAACTTTAATACAGTTGCTTTAATAAGAGCCAATGTATAATGTATGTATATAGTGTATATAATATTGTTTTTTTATAATTGTTTATTCAATTATTCCCCTCGTCACACTGGAAGGGGCGGGGGTACGGGACTTCTTATTTCTAACAACTGGAAATACTCAACCCATTCTCCTCTATGCAATTATAGTTCATTCGAATCTCATACAATCACTGTAACATCTCCTATCGAACTCCACATTGTGGTAATCTACCGCCCTCCTACTCAACTTGGCATCTTCTTAGAAGAGCTGGATGGGCTGCTGTCCTCTTTTCCAGAGGATGGCAGCCCACTTCTAGTCTTTGGGGACCTTAACATTCACCTTGACAAACCCTATGCTGCTGACTTCCATTCACTTCTAGCTTCATTTGATCTACAACGCGTTATCACTACATACACTCATAAGTCTGGCAATCAACTTGATCTCATTTACATGCGAAATTGTATTTCAGACAACATTGCGGTCAAACCCCTACACATCTCTGACCACTTCTTCATTACATTTGACCTACATCTTGCTACTTGTGCACCCCCAACCCCTCTACCTGTTACTTTTAAAGAAACCTACGCTCTCTCTCACCCTCCCATCTTTCTTCTATAGTATCCTCCTCCCTTCCCTCTCCTACTCACTTCTCATCCCTGGACACTAATGCAGCAACTGACACCTTATGCTCCACTCTTACCTCCTGTCTAGATGTTATATGCCCTCTCTCCTCCAGGCCAGCACGAGCTGCTCCGACAACCCCTTGGTTATCCGATGTTCTTCGTGAGCATCCGTCCAAACTTAGGGCAGCCGAGAGAAAATGGCACAAATCTAAGGATCCATCCGACCTCAGTATGTATCGGTCTATACTCTCATCTTTCGCTACCCAAGTACATACAGCCAAATCTTCATACTTCCACAACAGGATCAACAATTTTCCGGACGCACGCAACCTTTTCAAAACATTTAATACACTGCTTTGTCCCCCTCCACCACCTCCCACAACTTCTATAACAGCTGATGACTTCGCCACATTTTTTACAGACAAAACTACATCGATCAATAATAAGTTCTCAGCTCCACACATACAGGAACTAAAATTGACCACACTCACGGCTGGAACTCCCCTCTTCTCCTTCTGTCCTTACTCGGAGGCAGAAGTAACCAAACTTTTCCTCTCCAGCCATCCGACGACATGTCCTTTAGATCCTATCCCTTCACACCTTCTCCAAGCAATCTCTCCTACAATCCTACCGGCGCTCACACACATCATCAACACATCTCTTCTCACAGGCACTTTTCCCACTACATTCCCACCCCACTGCTCAAAAAACCTACACTTAACTCTTCACTCATTGACAACTACAGACCTGTCTCTCCTTCCATTCATAGCAAAAACACTGGAACGGGCTGTTTTCAACCAGCTATCCTTATTCCTCTCACAGAACAATCTACTGGACTCTAACCAATCAGGGTTCAGAAGCGGCCATTCAACTGAGACTGCGCTACTGTCTGTCACTGAAGCCTTGCGGACGGCAAAAGCTGAGTCCAAATCATCAGTACTCATCTTGCTGGACCTATCTGCAGCTTTTGACACTGTGAATCACCAGATCCTCCTGTCCACCCTCTCAACGCTGGGCATCACAGGGACTTCACTTCGCTGGTATAAATCCTACCTCTCTGGTAGGTCTTTCAGAGTGGCCTGGGGAGGGGAGGTATCCAAAACTCATCAACTGGTCACTGGGGTTCCTCAGGGATCAGTTCTTGGACCTCTCCTCTTCTCCATATACACTACATCTCTGGGCCCTATCATACAGGCACATGGCTTCTCCTACCATTGCTATGCTGATGACACACAACTCTATCTTTCATTCAAACCAGACGATCCATCGGTAGCTGCACGGATCTCAGGTTGCCTGGCGGATATCTCTGCATGGATGAAGGAACACCATCTTCAGCTCAACCTTCAGACGGAACTCCTTATCTTTCCTGCCACTCCATCTCTACAGCATGACTTCTCCATCCAGTTAGGTTCATCAACAATTACCCCATCGACTTCAGCCAGAAATCTGGGTGTAATCTTTGACGACCAATTGACCTTTAAAGACCACATAGCTAAAACTGCTCGATCTTGCAGGTTTGCATTGTACAACATCAGAAAGATCAGGCCCTTCCTAACAGAGCATGCTACACAACTCCTTGTCTAGGCCCTGGTCATTTCCAGGCTGGACTACTGCAATGCTCTTTTAGCTGGTCTTCCAGCATGTACAATCAAACCTCTACAAATGATTCAGAATGCAGCAGCACGACTGGTCTTCAATGAGCCCAAAAAGGCCCATGTCACACCTCTCTTCATATCACTGCACTAGCTACTGGTTACAGCACGCATCAAATTCAAGACACTGATGCTGGCATATAGGACAGCCACCGGATCATCACCTGCCTACCTCCATTCACTACTACACATCTACACTCCTTCCAGAAGACTGAGATCCTCTAGTGAAAGACGCCTCATTGTACCACCACAGAGAGGTATTAAATCACTGTCCAGAACATTCTCGTTCAATGTCCCTGCCTGGTGGAATGATCTTCCCACCCCTATCCGAAATGCAGACTCCTTAACAGCTTTCAAACGACTGCTGAAAACCCATCTTTTTCAACACTATGTGACTCAATATAAAAAAAAAAAAAAAAAAAAAAAATCTCCTCTCTTCTTGATCCTCCTTTCTAGCCTGTTTTTCCTCTCTTTCTTGATCTTCTCCTTCTAGCCTGCACTCTTCTAACAACGCTTGATATATGGTATTTTTGAGCACTTCCTATGTTGAGCTGCCTCCTTAGGATGAATCACTTGTTGTATTCCCAATTGAAAGTCGCTTTGAATAAAAGCGTCGGCTAAATTAATAAATGTAAATGTAAATGTAAATTTCTTGAACACTACTGATAACACACCTACTGTACCTGAAAATTAAAGCACTGTTTTTGTGTGTGTGTGTGTGTATTTGTAACATGTAGCCTATCTTTGTTCTTATTTTAGGATAAATTTAACTGATTTGTACTTAACATTAACGTTAATTTAACTTAACATTTTAAGGCAGCTGCTAAACTTAAGTTTTTAAGTTGAAACTGGTGAAAACTTTTTACAGTGTAAATATCTGCCATTATTTTTCTTTTGTTACCTTATAAGGTTTTGGTTTTAAAATAGGGAAATTAGTTTGGCTGTACTGCTCAGATAACTTGTCAAATAGTAAAACCAACATGACAAAGAATCGTGATAGAATCGTGAATCGTGATATGATATTTTTGCCATATCGCCCACACCTACTCTGAATTCCATTGTATATTTAACCTACGCAAGTTTCATAAATGAGGTCCATTATGGTTTTATTAGCTATAGTAGAGCTAGAGTTGTACTTGCCCACTGCGAAATTATTACTTCCCAACATATACTCAGTTCTATTTTCTGGAAGAATTATTTTAAACACAATGCATGTAATTTCCTGTCACATCACTGAAAAAGCATCTTCTTTTTTCGTATATACATATAAATATGTGTGTGTGTGTGTGTGTGTGTGTGTGTGTGTGTGTGTGTGTGTGTGTGTGTTCTAAGAAGGCATTTGCTTCAATCATGATGACAGACTCAATGATAAACTACACCACATCTTCATTGCCCTAGTGAAACACAACCATTTCACTAGTTTGTTTTTTTTCCCCTGCTAACTGCAGTGTTGTATTAAAGTGCAGCACTCTGGCAGATACAGTGAGTCATTCTCTGATGGAATAAAATAAACCACCGTGGCTGATCGTGATGCGTGCCCTCACGTCTTTATGATCCTGTCAGCTTCTCTTTCAAGATTGACTGAATGTAATATCTGTTATATATTTTCAGAAATCTGTCAACATCAAAGGCTTCGTGGTATTTATTGCCTTTATTTGTGTTTTCGCGCTGTTCAGGGCTGTTATATTTTAACATAGCCCTGGCGGTTATACTTGTGGAAATAGAAACAGGTTGTCCAACACATGTAGATATAAAACAGCACTGTTTTATAACAAAATGCATAATACATTTTATTTACTGCTTCGCTAATTAGCTTTTGTTTAATTTATACCATGCTTCTAAATGGCTTTCGCCTGTAGGGGTATTTTTATGGATGTGCAAAGAATGATCTATTGAATGCTGGTGCTGCAGTCTTCTCTCTGCTGAAGAGGCAAGCGCAAGAAATACGCAAACTTCTTGCTGTGAGTATTGATTTAACTGCGCTCTGTTAATATTTAAAAATTCTCAAAAATACACACTGAAGGATAACCCTGTCCTGTCAACCGACGAGCTTCAAAACTTAAAAATACTTTTAGGTTTTAAGAATGTAACCCAGATCAGTGCTTCTCAGTTGGGTTCCAATCTGTTCTGATAGGGCTGCAGACGGCAGTGACAAAATGATTCTAAGCTGTTAAAAGTACAGATTTATTAACTTTAAAAAGGGAAAATACTGTCTTTTGCTGTTGATAAAGGCTGCACACAAAATCCACATCCTCAAAAACCAACCAAACAAAACCATGAGGTAAAAGAAAAAGGCTTAATGATCTAGTGACATTGAGATATGAAGTCACATTAAGATATATGAAAGGAAAATGCTTCCAATATATTTTGTTGGTGACACCAATGGCTGAGCAGCCAATTCAAATGCCAAGCAAAATTCTCATACTCAAAAACTATGAACAAAACTACTTTAAAGGAACACTCCACTTTTTTTGAAAATAGGCTCATTCTCCAACAATTAGGTGAACTATTTCTTCAAGTGTCACATCAGGTACTGAAAAGTTCTACACTCACTACTGATCTTCACCAGCACTGGAACACTTGGGCCAAAACAGGAATTACGTCATGTAAGTAGACAAGTGCTCAAGTGCAAAGACTGCAAGTGTGGGTATTTGGACAGGCCCTGAGGCTACAATACACATGGGCTCCCCAAAGATTGGACAACAGAAGATTAGAAAAAGGTTCCCCGGTCTGATGAGTCTCAGTTTCTGCTGAGACATTCGGATAGTAGGGTCAGAATTTTGGCTGTAAACAACGTGAACACAAAAATCCATCTTACCTTGTATCAACAGTTCAGGCTGGTGGTGTGAGGGGTATTTTCTTGGCACACTTTGGGCACCTTAGTACCTTAGACTTAGTATTTAAAGGGGTCATCAGGTGCAAAACTAACTTTTACATGTTGTTTAAACATTAATGTGTGTTGACAGTTTGTGTACACAACCACCCTACAATGATAAAAATCCACCCAGTGGTATTTTTTTTATCTTTCAAAGTAATATCCCTTTTTAAAATCAGGTCATTCTCAGCTTCTTGGCGTTGTGACAAAACACAGTTGATTGACATGAGCGTCTTACCTTAGACCCGCCCTCACCGAGCTAAAACAATCCGAATAGGATCGTCTGTTGTTGTTCTGTTGTTGGATGCAATAATGAACATAGTAGTAGTCATTTACTCCCGACATCTGAGCCGTTTAAGAGGCAGAGGACAACGTTACGTTCGCTTTTTAAAAGGAAAGTGCCGATCCCGATCTACATATGCATCTGTGTTAGTGTGAATCATTCGTGATGCAGCTTCACCCACAGCAGAAGTGAGTATAAGGGTTTTTTATGCATCTTTGCAAATGGCCTTTCTTAATAATGTGCTTGTTGGCAAGTTTCGCCGATAAACGCGGCTAAAGTAAACATTGCAGCTAGTAATCCTTCAGCAGAGAGGGGCGGGGTGAGCAGAGCTCATTTGCATTTAAAGGGCCCATGCGATAAAATGAGCTGATATTTTGCAGAGTTGATTATGACAAGGTAAAAGGGTGTTTTTTTACACTACTATTGAGAATTTTTAACCAAAGTATATTAGAGACTTTTCATTAAGACCCTAAAGAAAGGCATCCGATGACCCCTTTAAGTATTATTGTTGACCATGTTCAACCCTTTATGATCACAAGATGACCCATCTTGTGAAGGCTACTTCGAGAAGGATAACATTCACTATAAAAAATGTTGGGTTAAAAACGACCATCGCTGGGTAAATATTCAACAGTTATTTTAACCCAGCTTAGTGGGTTTTATACATTAACCCATATGCTTGGTTGTTTTTGACACAGTGCTGGGTCAGTCAACCTATTGAATGTTTTTCATTTAAAATAATAAAAATGCACTCTAAAATCTTTTTATATACAGTCGAAGTCACATACACCTTGCAGAATCTGCAAAATGTTAATTATTTTACTAATTTTTTGGTCTTTCAGCCTTTTTGTGTATTTGAACCCTTTCCAACAATGACTGTATGATTTTGAGATCTACCTTTTCACACTGAGGACAATTGAGGGACTCATATCAACTAATACAGAAGGTTCAAACGCTCGCTGATGCTTCAGAAGGAAAAATGATGCATTAAAAGCCAAGGGAATAAACTTTTGAACAAAATGAAAATGTGTACATTTGTCTTATTTTGCCTAAATATATATATAGTTTTTTCATTTAGTACTGCCCTACAGAAGCTACAGAAGATACTTACATGTTTCCCATAAGACAAAATAAGTTACATTTACCCTGATCTTCAAATTTAAAAAGCTCTTAATGCATCGTTGCATACGAGTCCATCAGTTGTCCTCAGTGTGATGGATGTCTAAAAAAAAGACGGATCACAAAATCATCACGGTCATTAGGCACGTTTCCATTACAGATTTGCGCAAAACTTTGGCGATATTTAATAAATGTCGGTTTAAAAGTATTGTTTCCATTAACCGATGTTTTATCTGACTAAAACAGATTTTTTTCCTCTCGTGATAAGTCATGGCAACAGATTTTGTGGGATTTTGGCTATATTTAATCGAATGTGACCTGTAAATGTGAAAAAGCTATTATTTCCATTGCTGTTTTGCGAAATATTCCTTTTTCGAATTGCCTGAAACGCCTCATGTGAGCATAAAAACTTTTTGCGATATACGGGACTTAAATTTGCTTAATTTAAAGGGTAAATGAAATGCAGCTATTGTTGGAAAGGGTTTAAATACATAAAAATGCTGAAAAGACCAAAGTATTTGGTTTGGAGTGGGCAGTTTAACTGTTCAGAACAAACAAGGGCCATATGAACAACTATCACAAAAAAAAGGACAAAAAAAAATAAGGGTATAAAGGGTACATAAACTTTTGAACGGGGTCATTTTTATAAATTCAACTCTATAAATTTTTTCTTGTGAACTATATGTAAATGTCTTTTATGGAAAATATCTTATTCAGGTCAGTACTAAATAACAAGCATTTTATTTTATCCCTTTTATTTTGGTAAAACAATTAACATTTTGCAGATTCTGCAAGGTGTATGTAAACTTTTGACTTCAACTGTATATATGACAAGAACAGTTTATATACAATATTTTTTATTCAATGTCAAGTCAGTCTTTTTCAATGATAAAATCTTCAAAAACTTTCAGTAAAGGTTTTAATACATGACAGGAGCAGCAAGAGCAGCCAATGGGAATCGGTGGTAAGAAAACTGCTATCATTAGGCTGTTCCAGTTCATTAAATGACTTAATTCATGACTTATTTTATATTTATGTTTGAAAAGTTACATCAAAAACAGCTTTGCCTCATCCCATCTTGTCTATCAGATATTTAAGTTTCTCACCGCCAACCACATAGCGCAACCACACCTGAAACAATGGCAGTTTAAGTCAAAAGTTTACATACACCTTGCAGAATCTGCACAATGTTAATTATTTTACCAATATTTGGTATTTTACACACAAAATTATACATACGCTTAATACTGTGTTGTTACCTGAATGATCCACAGCTGTTTTTTGTTTAGTGATAGTTGTTCATGAGTCCCTTGTTTGTCCTGAACAGTTAAACTGCCTGCTCTTCTTCAGAAAAGTCCTTCAGGTCCCACAAATTCTTTGTTGTAAAGGGTTCAAATACACAAAAATGCTGAAAAAAACAATGACTGTATGATTTTGAGATCCAACTTTTCAAACTGACAGCTGAGGGACTCTATAAGGTTCAACTGATGCTCCAGAAGGAAAAAAACATGCAGGGGTCAGGGGGTGTAAACTTTTCAACAAAATTAAGATGTGTACATTTCTTATTTTGCTAAATATCACGTTTTTTCCCCATTTAGTACTGCCCTTCAGAAGCTACAGAAGATACTTACATGTTTCCCAGAAGACAAAATAAGTTAAATTTACCCTGATCTTCAAATTCAAAAAGTTTTCACCCCCTGGCTCTTATATGCATCTGTTTCCTTCTGAGGCATGAGTGAGCATTTGAACCTTTTGTAATAGTTGCATATGAGTCCCTCAGTTGTCCTCAGTGTGAAAAGATGGATCTCAAAACCATACAGTCATTGTTGGAAAGGGTTCAAATACACAAAAATGCTGAAAAACCAAAGAATTTGTGGGACCTGAAGGAATAAACAATTCTGTTTTTGTGTTGGGTTGCCACTTGGTGTCCACATAACATGTTTTGTTCTAAAACAAATCCAGTTATGACCTACATGTCAAAATTAGATGACCTGAACAACCTTCTTGATTGAAATCAATGTCCATAAGTGACATCTGCAATCAGCGTAAGGGTCGGTGATTACAAACAAACATTTTTGGCTTGTGGTTTTGGTCCTTCTTTAATGCCAGACTGATAAGTGTATTAATTATTCATTTGTTATTTCAAACTGTGATATATACTGGGGTGGACCGAAGTGTTTGTTTTATTTGAGAGGATTTTTCTAAACTGATGACCAAGTAACAATGCACACTGATTGGAGGGCTTTCGAGGCAATCATAAACAGGGCATTTCAGAGTCAGGCAAAGGAAGAAGAGGGTTCACCAAGCACACTTAGTGTGTCCCTTGATGCACATTTAACCACAGCTGCATTTTCAAGACCTACTGTAAGTTTCATAAAGCCTAACATACATGTTCAAGTGCCATGGCAACACTGCAATAAAATCTTTCAAGCTAATTTTTTCCCTAGTGCATTGCCAATTCCAAACTCTACGTTTCTGTTTCGGAGTTCATTAACTAATTTTAGGAGTGAAGTATAGAGTATTCAAATTCAAATTAAAGAGTGAGATTGGAAGGAAGGTTAGGTATTTTTAATTGGATTAATTTGCATAAGAAAATTAGTTTTATGTATCTTCAAACATCATAATCCATAATTACTTTACCATTCTTTCCTATGCCATATGTACTCTTGTATTTGCATAATATTAATTAGAGAAATGTTCTGTCACAAAGGGTCAGTTTAAATGAACATTGTTGAGCTTCTTGTCATTTGAATAGCAGGATAATTACCTATTGCTCGCTGATCAATGACTATTTTAAGAAAGAAAAAAAAAAAATCAATATTAGAACTACAATATGACCTGGAAAAGACCCACAGAAAAAGGTTCTGGTATTAAGAAGCCTTGCACTGTTTTTAGGCCAGTATTTACCAGTGACAGTGATGTGTAAATAAAGTTTAGAGCAGCGATACTGCATTCTAGGTCCATGGATAGTGAAGGCAGTAAATGTCCTGGCTTGTCAGTAGTGGAGATTGTACCTGAAAGACTTCAAGAATAAACCAGTGTTAAAAAAAAAAAAAAAAAAAAAAAGCTCTATTTGATTCGAGTCAAGATTCAGCTCCAAAACGAGGCTGCAATAACAAACGTTTTGTGGGACAGAGAACAATGGTTCTGAGGAATTGAAAGCGCACTTTACAGTCCGCTCAACAGATTTGGTCAAAGGCGGTAGATAACATTCAGAAAGTGGAGCCATCACTCCAATGTCCATCAAAAGGTGTGTCTACCCTCAAAGAGAGAACAACCGGGTTTGAAGAATGCATTCCCTGGACAGCAATGCTATGGCTAGTGGGTTTTAAAAAAAAAAATACCTTTTTCTAAAAATATGTACTTTGTCAGTTTACTTTCTAACAAAGTAGTGAGGTTTTTGATGACAAAAATGCCAATGTGCTAAGAAGAAAAGATTTCAAGATATATTCTCAGAAACCGTAATATCATGCACAAAACAAATATTATAATATTTTAGTATTAAAGGGATAGTTCACCTAAAAATAAAAATACCCCTTGATTTACTCATTGTCTTTTTTTTTTTTACTTAGAGCACGAAATGAACATGAATGATGAACATCAGAGTGTATTTTATTTCAACCGTGGAAAGACATCAATACACATTTTTTTCAAGTTTAAGTCCACCAAAGTTAATTTACTCTCCTGTCTGATTTGTTTGTAGGACAAAATGGTGGATTTGGCGTGATGATTATTTGCGAAGGGTCAATTGGAGTTAGATTAAAAAAATGTCCTGGCTCTTCCAAGTTTTATAATGGCAGTAAGTCCAATAAAGTGCATCCATCCATCATAAAAAGTACTCCACACAGCTCCAGGGAGTTAATAAAAGCCTTATGAAGTGAATCATGGACGGAGGCATAGCATAAGCTTTTATGAGAAAATACTAGTCTCGCAATAACCACGTTTTGTTTACAGCAAATTAATACCACTCTCCTCTTGGCTTATATCGAAATCCTCTGACATTTTTTGTAGTTCCAATTCATGACCGGTGTTTTGTTTTGCTCTTTCCGGAAGCTAGAGATTACGGTTTATAAAGTTTTAAATATGGATATTTTTCTTACACAAATGCATCGATTTGCTTTACGGGCTTTTAGCCATGTGGAGTAGTTTTTATGATGAATGGATGCACTTTATTGTGCTTCCAAATCTCAACAGCCAGGCACTGCCATTATAAAGCTTGGAAGAGACAGGACATTTTTAATATAACTCCGACTGTATTCGTCTGAAAGAAGAAAATCATAAACATCATGGGGTAATTTTCATTTTTGGGTGAACTATCCCTTTAATACCAACTTGTTTGACTTCTCAAGTTAATTTCTCTTGATGTTTAGATATGTTATTGGAAAATGAAACAAAGCTAATTAATCTATCTAACATAAACATTTAAGATAAAGACAAAATACTGGGTTAAAAACAACCCAAATTGGGTTATTTGGCAATCCAGCGCTGGGTAAATATTGGACAGAACACATGCTGTGTTATTTTGACACAATTTCAATGTTTTTACCCAACATGCTGGGTTGTTTTATTTAAGTCAACTATTGTTTAAAAATTTGTGATGCAGCTTCACCCACATCAGAAGTGAGTAGGGTTTTTTATGCATCTTTGCAAATGGCCTTTCTTAATAATGTGCTTGTTGGCAAGTTTTGCCGATAAACGCAGCTAAACGTGTCTTAAATGCAGCTAAAGTAAACATTACAGCTCATAATCCCACAGCAGAGAGGGGCGGGGTGAGCAGAGCTCATTTGCATTTAAAGGGCCCATGCAATAAAATGAGCTGATATTTTGCAGAGCTGATTTTGACTAGGTAAAAGGGTGTTTTTGTACACTACTATTGAGAATTTTTAACCGAAGTATATTATAGACTTTTCATTAAGACTCTAAAGAATCATATGAACTAGTGTAAAATGGGCATCCGATGACCCCTTTAAGAACAATCAGAGAGATTAAATATCAGTTTTATAAAGCTCAAAGCAGAGAATCTGCATTGGTATCGGCTGATCACCATAACATGAAATCGGTACTCGGTATTGGCTGTAAAACTCCTGATTGGAACATCCCTAGTTCTCTTAAATCACTTTTTACCAAAAGTGTCGGTGTATCACCGAAATCTGAGCCAGTGATGGGCTGCTGTTCGCTTGGGGAAGTACGAACCTCAGACCGCTGCCTTGCGTTTCACTCATAGCTGAAAAATGCTGTGACTGACTGCCCATTAACAAACAGTACTGAGATAAGAGAACATATTTAAACGTCAAATTAAATTAAATTCAGTATTATAATGAACACAATCAGTTTAAAATCGCGTTTCCATCATGCGAAACAACCACTGCTGACGCAGCTGACTGACATCTCATCCTTGTATGTTGCGTTGCATAAAACAATATAATTTACAACACAGTAAAGACTTTATAAATGAAATAAACTGTATACAAACCTTATTTAGCGGAAGAAGTGCACCAAATTGGCGGCGATGAGAACCACTTTCTCCTGTAGAGGACACAAAAAGCCTGCATTCTGACTGCAAGTCAACAGCTGGGTTGTTTCGTCGGAGATAGGCTCAACCCAGCGGTTGAGTAGAAAAAATGAGTGCAGAAAAACCACCTAGCACCTGGGTAAAAGTAAAAACAATCCAATAAAACGCCCAATAGGCTGAACCCAGAAATTGGGTTAAAAAAAAAAAAAAAAAGAGAATATATATTAAGCTTTTCATATCCCACTGGCTATTTTTTTTTTCTTGTTCTACACATTTAAAAAAAGCTTAAAACACAAAAATGCCAAATTCTTCTCAAGTGTCTTAATTCGTTAATGCAATTTTCAAGTACATTTGTATTGTTTTACAAATGTTTACTTAATAAAAATACTGTTTCAGAAAAAGATTTTTTCTTGCAGTACAGGAGCAAATAGCCTAGTAAAAGTCACACAACTCTGACCAGCTGATTACCTCGTCAATGTGATAATGCCCACCTATTATGTTAACTAAGGGTCTGCAAATCATCCTGAATGGGTCTTGACCAAATTAAAAAAAACCAAACTTAAGTATAAAAGTTTAGTTGGTTTTTATGACAAGAACATCTCTTTCCATTCCATGACTAATTCCCGGATATTTTATAAAACATGTAAAATACTCAGATTAAATGCTATTTTTTAACTATCAAATCAGATTACCAAGGTTCACCTCTCTGGGGCATTTCAATGCTGTGTGGCTCATTACACTGTGCTGACTGTGTCTGGCCCAGAGATAAACATTAGCTTCATGGCTCACAAAGCAGAACTGCAGTCCTCTGGCAATTTGGATGTAACAAGTTCCTCTTCATACCCTCGAGACCATTTTAACTGGGTTTTTCTACACCGACCTGCCAATCATATACTGCAGAGGGAACTGTGGATAGGTCTACTATTAATCTATTTGCAGCAGAATCTATCCAATAATCAGGCAGAAATGTGCAAGTCGTTCATGGACTGCACCTTTATAAGAGGTTTGAAAGGAAGATATTAGGCCGGTACCGGGGTGAGAGTATTCGGTCTTCCAAACAGTATGATTTATAAAAGAAACTGTTTTTCAGTCACACACACACACACACACACACACACACACACACACACACACACACACACACACACACACACACACACACACATATATATTCTCCAAAGAAATTTTATAGTGCAGCTGGGTCCTACTCAACAGAGACTCAATGTCAAACCCCCAACAAAACATTCAAACCTTACACGGCATTAACAATTAAAGAGAGCCAAGCCTTATAAATGTCATATTAAAAGCCACACCGCAGATAGTATTTTCTATTTGGTGTTGTTCAGCAAGGCCATATGCAGTTCCGTATTAAAAATACATGAGATGTGGCTTTTCACTAAGATTTAAAGAAAACGTTGCTCAGATAAAGATCGCATGGTGTAACAATGCACCGCAAAATCTCAAGCCTGGAGCTCTTCAAACATTAATTGGAAAGGATTATTCGATGTGCCACATTTAAAGGATACACTCCAGTAATCAGTGGGGAGCACTCAACACATCTGTGTGAATGCCTCGTTAGAGGTGAAGATTTCCTTTATTGAAGGTTATCTCATTGTGTTTAGTTGTTTGGTGTATGTTTATGCATTAGCTAAAAAATTAAAGAAATAGATTTTTTTTCTTTTTTCATTAGTCAACATCAAGTAATTCCAAACTTGTTTGACTTACTTTCTTGTGTGGAACAAAAAAAGATATTTAGAAGAATGTCCATGCTGTACTTTTGCCTTACATAAAAATGATGTGGGTTTGTAATGACACATTGATGAGTAAGTGTTACAAGAAGACAAATGGGTACACAACATATGAGTGTCCACAAAAAGAAAAGGCAGGGCTCTACATTTGCGCCTGAAAATTGCTGCGAGCGACTATGAAAAAATATTTAGGAGCACCAAGTGCGACTGACCCGATCAGCATATTTGTGTTTGCGCTCAGGGGAGCTTCAAATGTTTCTCTGTGTTTTTGCAACGTTGAGCAATGTATCACAGACATATCTCACGAATACTTTCATAAACAAAGGGTAGAGAGTGTAAATAAGAGATTGATTGTGCAGTTATAATAGAGCTTTGTGATATCGCGAACTAAGATGAGTGACAGCTTTTAATAATTTTTAAGGGAGTTTGTAAATGAGAGATTGATTTAATACAGCAGTTAAATAAACCAGTTATTATTAAGTGACTTGCATTGCCTGTTTATAACACTATTGCCTGATTTTGCCATGTCGAAGTCAAAAGTAGCCTGAAACAAGTCACAACTGAGCCGCTGCGCATCTCCACTCAAACAAAGCGGTGTTTCGTTTATGAATGAATGTGCGTTTTTAAACGATTCTAGTGAAATGATTTAATTTCTCATTCATAAAGACAGTCACTTGCTTTATTTCTGAATGAACCATCCGTTCGAACGAATCAAATGCATGGTATTATTCGGTAATTAAATCAGTGTCTTGTCGCCACCTGCTGGCAGATCTTTTCAGTCATTTAAATCTTTAATATTTCTATATTCATCAAAATTGTATATTTAAAACATTTCAACTAGAGGTCGACCGATATTGGTTTTTACCGATACCGATAGCTAGGTTGGACCACACTGACCGATACCGATTAATTAACCGATAGTTTTTGAAAATGGATACAGCATTTAAAATAGTGATCTACTATTTTTTTTTAAATACTAAACCATACTTTGTACATGAAAAAAATATTATTTATTATATATTGATCATTAAAGTTATTTCATAGTTCATAGAACAAAATATCAGTAAATGTTGAAATTAACACACTATAACAAGGAACAACACTTCTATTCTACAGCTTTCATTAATCTTAGTTGATGTTACAAATGGGCTCATTGTCATCTTTACATTTTAACAATATGTAAAATTGCAGGTTCTATGCTTTTTGTTTATATTTGACATCTTAAAATTAAGATTCAATTTAATTACGATTTTCAATATCAACTAAATATAACCATTTGTGCAAAATTTACTTATTTTTTTTTTATTATATAAGCAGGCTACTTTTTTTAAAAACATTTACTTATTTAAAATAAGCGTTCTTTAAGTGTCGGCAAGTTTACAAAGTAGTTTTTTTTTTTCTTTTTTCGTTTGATTATTACTGATGATATCACAGACAGTCGCTGCTTTAACCGGCTGCATTCAAACGAATGCACAGATTTATTTCGATGTATCAGATGTTTTGTCCTGCTCTGAGAACATAACTGACTGTGTGTACATCGAAAGTATTCGAAAATCCATGTGCATTTAACCTCATCTGCAAACAAGCTTTTTAAGACGAACAAACACAAAGAGAAAGTGAAAGTCTGTCAGTGCGCGAGTTTAGTGCATCTTATAATACTGCATTACAAACGGCAGAAATTAAGGCATATCTAAAGTAAAACACTGCGATTGAAAGCTCACACTGTCAAACAATGCACACGTAGCTCAAAGTGCAAATTCTGTGCAACGAAGCCTGCCGCGTTTCTGGCGCGCACACGTGTCATGTGCAGGAAAAACACAAGCTCAACCGGACAAAAGTGCAGCGCTGCGTTGCGCGGACAACTCGCAGGTATCTCTCTCTCTCTCTCTCTCTCTCTCTCTCTCTCTCTCTCTCTCTCTCTCTCACACACACACACACACACACAAGACGCGTCGCGTGTAGTTCAAGCAAAAATCTAAAACAGTTTATTTAATCACCAATCGGGCAAATGTTTACCTCCAGAAAGATCAAAAACCAGCAAAGGTCTAGTCAGATTGAACGGAAAGAGAAAGTGCGATCTATATTGTTAATTGCAGCCATTTCAGAAACAATCTCTTTTCTGTTTTACATTTATGTTTAAATATTATTTGTTTGTGTTTTGTTTCAGTTTAATATATTAATTACCAAAGAAGTTTGTGTTATTTGTAAATGTCGGACGTGTATGAATTGGACGAAATACGCCGGGAGAATTGGAGAGGTTAAGACACAATTTTTGATCACTTCGTTCGTTTTTATTTGTGGAAAATCCCTCCTTAAACGAATTTCGTTTTGTATAATTTTTATCTTAATTTTTAATATATATTTTTGTTGATCAGTTATTAAAATCAAATAAGAACAGGAAAATTGGCATTGTGAAATAAAGTGCGTAACAAGATGCAAGCCTATGCTTTAAGGGCCTGAAGAAAAGGCTAAAACATGAATTATAGTTCTTTATGAAGCATAAAGACATTATTAACAATGATTTTGGACAGATGATGTTATATGATGTTACGTAAAACTATAGCACGCTGTGACTCGGCAGGATTCTGTCGGCTGAATGAACACGGTTTGCTTTCTCACATCAGGTCTTTAAATCTACAACTTTGCTGGCTAAAAATATGACTATAAATCAATACAAATATATGATAACAATCCTAACATTGGTCTGGGGCTTAACCTCTACTCTAAGGCAGCAGAGCATGAGCGCTTCAGCAAGGGAACGCAACCAGGAAAAACTATCGGCAGGGTTTTTTGCCGATGACCGATAGTTCGGCCAATCAACTATCGGTGCCGATTAATCGGCAAAACCGATAGATCGGTCGACCTCTAATTTCAACATGAATTTTTGAATTTGACTGCACTCATGACACCTCTGAGCCTCATTAAACATGAAAAGGTAAAAACAAAATTCCCCTGTAAATCACTTTAAGGAGTCAAATTTCACCTCATAATGGGAAGGCTAATTTTTTTTTTGTTTGTTTGTTTTTTGTTTAGAATGTTTAGAATGTGCTCCTAAAATTTTGACTGTGCACAAGTGCTCCTAACAAGAAAAGCAAGCATAGCGCCCTGAAAGGATAAATATTTTTCTATCATGTGATAAAATTTCAGCAAAATTTTCTGTAAAAATATACAAATTTTCCTATACCTTGAACACACATAAGCGTATCCCCCTTAGTTATTATTTCCAAAATATTTCAAAGTTGAAAAAACAAATGTGTAATTTTTACAAATGATGACGTCAGATGCAAAAACAAGTCTGTCTGTGATTTTCTTTTCTTTTAAATGAGCATTTTATTAGGATCCTATGTTTACATTCAGTAATTTCTAGGGATGTAACAATATTATCAATATTGTGGTATCGCGATAGCAAAACAGTCACATGATGATATGAAACGATAGGTCTTCTGGGCAAAACAATCAAGATTTAAATATTCCAAAAGGTCTTTAAAGTTGTTTTTTGGGCCATTATGCTATGGTACAATATCTGTCAAACGAACTAAAACCAAAAGCACAATATGGCTGAAACCCTTCATCAAGTCTGTTTCCGCTGCGTGTTTCAAAGCGAAGCGTGCACTTCGTTCGACGATCAGCTTGTGATCCGGTATTTTCTGTGCCTCAGAACGGCTCTCAGTTTACAGTGAATCCAGTGAACTTGAGTATTACATGTGCTGTGAGTTTAGCAGAGTTAGGCAGATGATTACAGGATTTCCCTATGTTTGTAGTGAGACATGTTTTTGTAAGACTGTATTCACTGAAGCTGGAGTTTTCTGTCAAAATAAAAGCTCTACTGCCGTTTCCATCAAAATAAAACTTAAAAGTGAAGTATGAATTGCTGACAGCTAGCGGTTTAAATTTGTAACGTTACTGCAGTCCAAATTCAAAACATCTCTTTCAAGTGTAGAAGTTAGGAAGGAAGTATTGTCATTTTCCTGCTGTAGTGTAGAGCAAAAATAATATTCCTATGAAATATTCATTTTCGTTTATTTTACAGTGCAGTTGTTTTACAAGATATGGCTATTACTGTTATAGGAATAACAGTAACATAAAATTGTTATTGCTATATTTTAATTTGTTTGGCTTCTAAAACACCAGCGTGAATGTAATTTAGACTGAGACAGTATAGCACAAATAAAAAGAGGGTTGAGTCCCCTTTAAAGTGACTTAGGTTTTCTTAGTTAAGAACATGGGTTGAAGATCTTAATTTTGAACTCTCAAAGTGCATTAGATAGAAGAATTTAACTTTAAAATGTACAAAATTGTTCATTTATTTCTTTTTAGTTTTTAAATATCACAATAAATATTGTGTCATGGACATCCTATCACAATATTATCGTATCGTGGGATTTTGATATTTTTACATCCCTAGTATAGCTATTGTAATGCCTTATTTTCCAAAAAATGTCTTAATGTCTTTTGATATTTGTATTAATTCTGATAAAAATGCTAATTCAAAAGAAACATATTTCAGACACATTTAGAGGTTTTAGCAGGTTTTTGAGTCTTCAAATATGATAAATTACTACTTCACAAATATCCTTAGAGTTTTGAGGAGTCACACCACATGACATTTTACTAACCTGAAATAACATTATTTTGTCATAAAAAAAGAAAATATTGTTTTCTGAAAAACAATATTAAATCATTGTGCAAACTACTTTAAAAAATGTCATGATATAATAGAAGAATTCTAATAAAAAGTAATAGATTATTGAAGAGAAAACATTATAATGTCATTAAGAATTTAATCACCCTTAGGCTATCCAAAATGTAGATGAGCTTAAAGGCATAGTTCACCAAAAATTAAAACTGGCTGAACGTTTACTCACCCTCAGGCCATTCAGGATGTAGATGAGTTTGCTTGTTCATTAGAGCAGATTTGGAGGAATTTAGCATTACATCTCTTATTCACCAATAAATCCTCTTGAGTGAATGGGTGCCGTTAGAATGAGAGTCCAAACTGCTTCACAAGACATTAACTAATGGACCGGAGTCACTTGTGGATGTGATGTTTTTATTAGCCGTTTAGACTCCCATTCTGACGGCACCCATTCACTGCAGAGGATCCGTTGGCGAGCAAATTTGTTATGATAAACATACTCACTTTCAGGCCACACAGAGTTTATATTTTCAGCAAACTTACATTTTTAGGGAACTATTCCTTTAACTGGAGTCATGTGGATGCAATGTTTTTATCAGCTGTTTGGACTCATTCTGACGGCACCCATTCACTGCAGAGGATCCGTTGGCGAGCAAATTTGTTATGATAAACATACTCACTTTCAGGCCACACAGAGTTTATATTTTCAGCAAACTTACATTTTTAGGGAACTATTCCTTTAACTGGAGTCATGTGGATGCAATGTTTTTATCAGCTGTTTGGACTCATTCTGACGGCACCCATTCACTGCAGAGGATTAACTGGTGAGCAATACAAACTCATCTACATCTTGAATGGCCTCAAAGTGAGAATACATTTTCAGCAAATGTTCATGTTTTGTTGAACTATTCCTTTAAAAAAAAACATAAAAGAGACTAAAATAATGAACATTTCATTGACCCAAGTTTTTCTGTCTCTAAAATTAAGTTTAACAAAACGCCTGACATAAAAAAGCAAATAGTTAGTAATCAAAATGCCATCATTAGCCGTGGTTTAAAATGCCATCGACTGAAAAAAGCCAGGGTGTTACTAAGGAAGATGAATGCACAAGTAATGCAAAATATTAAGTCATAATAAAATATTAAGTCACTGCTGGAGCACAGTGTGCTTAATTTAACATAGAGTCTTCCCTGTGGATTATTCATAATGCTGTATTGAACCAGAGGGCTTTAATAACAAAGTGACCTTAATTATTCTAATCCTCTAATAACAATTTGTGCATTTCCCTAATTTGGATCAGGAGGCAGAGTGTTGAAGCTTCCCAAATATTGTCCTCAGCATAGTATTTGATATTTTTTTTGCAGTGAAGCAAGGTGGCAAAGATCAATTAAATCAATTGTAGCGATTCTTATAACAGCTCCGAATCCCACAGAAGCGACTGTTGAGTTTTACCGAAGGTCGTTTACTCTAAAAGAAAGAAAACATGCCTGCAAATGTTGAAAGAAATGTTTAAAATGGTTCTTATTCAGCGCTCAAGGCAATCATAACACGTCGGACAAAAGCTAAGCGCGCACAGTGGGCTTTATCACGCTTCTGCATCGCTCTGCAAGTCAAATGCTCTGGGTTATTTTAACAGAAACAAGCGAAGACAGGTAGACAGAAAGAGTTTTCCTTTCGTCTCCACCAGGATACTTGTGGTTTTAAAATTCACTGGGGGAATCTCAGCCCCGCTGTCATTTTCAATTTGGCACAGTGTTGAGCATTAGGGGACTGCATGACAGATCAGCAAATGTTCGGATAGGCCGTGTGAGGCTGCCATACTTAATGCGCCCAAGCACAGAATTTAATTTTCTCTTGGTAATGATCAAATTTGTCACATTATGTAATTATCTGAGAGCTGTCAAACTTTATGAAATGGGCAACCATGACATTTTGTGAGAAATTGCATAATTAGACCGCAATGTACAAGGCTTGCTCTGAGCAAACAGGTTTCTAAGGCATTTGAATGGTTTTGATATTTGGATCGGTGGCACACTGTGTTCACAAGTGAATTTCAATGCAGGTGGAATTAAATTATGAAGTAATACAGCTGACTTCTGTCATTTCTTTATAAGCTTTCCACTCGCAGCTATTTGTCGATCATACTATGACATGCTACTTTAGCTATAAGGAACTTAAATAATAATTTTAACATCTGAATTTTTAATTAAGCAATTAGGGCTGGGTATTGAGACAAATTTCACTGTGGAATTTCAGTTAACGAGTTTGTGATTTAAATCACTTGCGATTTGATCTCAATTCCATATCAATTAATTTGGATATTTAGACAATTAGAGATGGTACAGGACTTTTTTTTATAAATAAAACAAATGTTGTACAATTCCATATCAATTAATTTGGATATATACAGTCGTGGCCAAAAATTGAGAATGACACAAATATTAGTTTTCACAAAGTTTGCTGCTAAACTGCTTTTAGATTTTTGTTTCAGTTGTTTCTGTGATGTACTGAAATATAATTACAAGCACTTCATACGTTTCAAAGGTTTTTATCGACAATTACATGATATTTATGCAAAGAGTCAGTATTTGCAGTGTTGGCCCTTCTTTTTCAGGACCTCTGCAATTCGACTGGGCATGCTCTCAATCAACTTCTGGGCCAAATCCTGACTGATAGCAACCCATTCTTTCATAATCACTTCTTGGAGTTTGTCAGAATTAGTGGGTTTTTGTTTGTCTACCCGCCTCTTGAGGATTGACCACAAGTTCTCAATGGGATTAAGATCTGGGGAGTTTCCAGGCCATGGACCCAAAATTTCAATGTTTTGAACCCCTAGCCACTTAGTTATCACTTTTGCCTTATGGCACGGTGCTCCATCGTGCTGGAAAATGCATTGTTCTTCACCAAACTGTTGTTGGATTGCTGGAAGAAGTTGCTATTGGAGGGTGTTTTGGTACCATTCTTTATTCATGGCTGTGTTTTTGGGCAAAATTGTGAGTGAGCCCACTCCCTTGGATGAGAAGCAACCCCACACATGAATGGTCTCAGGATGCTTTACTGTTGGCATGACACAAGACTGATGGTAGCGCTCACCTTTTCTTTTCCGGACAAGCCTTTTTCCAGATGCCCCAAACAATCGGAAAGAAGCTTCAGAGAATATGACTTTGCCCCAGTCATCAGCAGTCCAGTCACCATACTTTTTGCAGAAGATCAATCTTTCCCTTTTTTTGGGAGAGAAGTGGCTTCTTTGCTGCCCTTCTTGACACCAGGCCATCTTCCAAAAGTCTTGGCCTCACTGTGCGTGCAGATACGCTCACACCTGCCTGCTGCCATTCCTGAGCAAGCTCTGCACTGGAGGCACTCCGATCCCGCAGCTGAATCCTCTTTAGGAGACGATCCTGGCGCTTGCTGGACTTTCTTGGACGCCCTGAAGCCTTCTTAACAAGAATTGAACCTCTTTCCTTGAAGTTCTTGATGATCCTATAAACTGTGGATTTAGGTGTAATCTTAGTAGCCACAATATCCTTGCCTGTGAAGCCATTTTTATGCAACACAATGATGGCTGCATGTGTTTCTTTGCAGGTCACCATGGTTAACAATGGAAGAACAATGACTTCAAGCATCACCCTCCTTTTAACATGTCAAGTCTGCCATTCTAACCCAATCAGCCTGACATGATCTCCAGCCTTGTGCTCGTCAACATTCTCACCTGAGTTAACAAGACGATTACTGAAATGATCTCAGCAGGTCCTTTGATGACAGCAATGAAATGCAGTGGAAAGTTTTTTTCGGGATTAAGTTAATTTTCATGGCAAAGAAGGACCATGAAACTCATCCGATCACTCTTCATAACATTCTGGAGTATATGCAAATTGCTATTATAAAAACTTAAGCAGCAACTTTTCCAATTTCCAATATTTATGTAATTCTCAAAACTTTTGGCCACGACTGTAGACAATTAGAGACGGTACAGGACTTTAATGAATAAAAAAACTCAAATGTTGTACAATTCCATATCAATTAATTTGGATATATAGACAATTAGAGACGGTACAGGACGTTTTATAAAAAAAAAAAAATTTTTTTTTTTTGAATTTTAAATTTTTTTTTAAATTTTTTTTGTTGAAATTTAAACAGTGGATGTTATAACTTGTTTGCATTACGTACTTATTTAAATATATTAATATAAATCAATATACAGTCAAACCAAAATTTATTCAGACACCAACACAATTGACAAATAACAAATTCATCTTGATAATGTCAGATAACTTTGATAGAAAGGTATACAATGGATTACAATCAATCAAAACTTCAGACAACTCTTAGTATGACAATATTTACACAACTATCAATACTGGTCAATGCTTAATTTTGTTTAGTCTGTGATGTAAAAAGGTTGCATAATATAATATATATATATATATATATATATATATATATATTAGTGGTGGGCCGTTATCGGCGTTAACGTGCTGCGTTAACGTGAGACTCTTATCGGGCGATAAAAAAAAATATCGCCGTTAATCCATTCTCAAAATTGGGTTGGGAGCTGGGTCTAAACTACATAAGCTGTGATGATTTTCACCTTGATATTTTAGCGCGGATGACGTATACCTAGTCGAATTGCACTGTAGGGGGCGAGAAAGAGTCTTCAACTTCTGTGAAATTACCACATCAAATGAGACGTGCAAACATGGATGCAGTTATGAAGCCGCTTCAGGGCAGGTGCGTTGCTAGACCCTTTTTACTGGGGCACGTGCCCCACTGAAAATCTGCTGTGCCCCAGTAAAATCTCAAATTTGAGTTATAATTTACTTTGATAATCCCGAAATAAAGACATTAAACTATATGCAATAACTGAATTGACGCTTCTAAAAGCAACGCAGTTTAATCGAAGACTATGCACGCAGATAGGCTGTCCATTCCCGTGCCGTCTGTGTATTTAACGGCAACGCACACGTCGTGCAGCCTTTTGCGCAGAAGTACTTGGTTACACAAGTTTGTATAGGTAATTATGTTGTAAATGCAATTGTCAAGCAGTTTGTGATGCATTTTGGAAACAGGAGATGAGAGCCTGATCTAATGCGCCACCTGGCCCATTCTCGAAGACTTACTTTTAGTCATTATTTGGGTAGCACACATATTCTGAATGCCTTCAGCAGAATTCAAATTAGCCATTTTAATCTAGATTAATTCCAAGATTTAATCTAGATTAAAAAAAATAATCTATGCCCACCCCTAATATATACAAGCAAAATATGGTCAGGTCAAAGTGTCTGAATAAATTTGTCCCAATTTTTATGAATGTTACTGGCAATCCACTGTATTAAGATTTTTTTAATATATCTCATGGTTTACTTTATTTTGCTATTCTCCTTTACATAGTATTCTCACCCACTAGTAAAAAAAACAAAAAACAAATACAAAACAAAAAAATCTAAAAGTGTTCTATAAATCTGGTGTCTGAATAATTTTTGGTTTGACCGTATAGTATTTAATACGGTGCCCGCCAGGGGACACCTTCGGTTCACTTATGTTTGTCGTGGCCACAAGATATTACGACATATTAACTCGTGGGAATGTAATATTATGTCGTGGCCACGAGATCATTTTGTCGAGGTAACGACATCCTTATGTCGTGGCCACAAGATGCGATGATGAGGCAACGAGATCCATTTCTCGTGGCCACGACTTCTTATGTTGAGGAAACAACATGCATTTCTCGAGGCCACGAGTTTAATACATAAACAAACCTGCGTGACCATAGTAACCCAGGATTACATTTACATTTACATTTATTCATTTAGCCGACGCTTTTATCCAAAGCGACTTACAATTGGGAATACAACAAGTGATTCATCCTAAGGAGGCAGATCAACATAGGAAGTGTTCAAAAATACCATATATCAGGCGTTGTTAGAAGAGTGCAGGCTAGAAGGAGAAGATCAAGAAAGAGAGGAAAAACAGGCTAGAAGGGAGGATTTTTTTTTTTTTTTTTTTTTTTTTTTATTGAGTCAGATAGTGTTGAAAAAGATGGGTTTTCAGCAGTCGTTTGAAAGCTGTTAAGGAGTCTGCATTCCGGATAGGGGTGGGAAGATCATTCCACCAGGCAGGAACGTTGAACGAGAATGTTCTGGACAGTGATTTAATACCTCTCTGTGGTGGTACAATGAGGCGTCTTTCACTAGAGGATCTCAGTCTTCTGGAAGGAGTGTAGATGTGTAGTAGTGAATGGAGGTAGGCAGGTGATGATCCGGTGGCTGTCCTATAGGCCAGCATCAGTGTCTTGAATTTGATGCGTGCTGTAACCGGTAGCCAGTGCAGGGATATGAAGAGAGGTGTGACATGGGCCTTTTTGGGCTCGTTGAAGACCAGTCGTGCTGCTGCATTCTGAATCATTTGTAGAGGCTTGATTGTACATGCTGGAAGACCAGCTAAAAGAGCATTGCAGTAGTCCAGCCTGGAAATGATCAGGGCCTGGACGAGGAGTTGTGTAGCATGCTCTGTTAGGAAGGGCCTGATCTTTCTGATGTTGTACAATGCAAACCTGCAAGATCGAGCGGTCTTAGCAATGTGATCTTTGAAAGTCAGTTGGTTGTCAAAGATAACACCCAGATTTCTGGCTGAAGTTGATGGGGTAATTGTTGATGAACCTAACTGGATGGAGAAGTCATGCTGTAGAGATGGAGTGGCAGGAAAGATAAGGAGTTCCGTCTTTGCTAGGTTGAGCTGTAGATGGTGTTCCTTCATCCATGCAGAGATATCCGCCAGGCAACCTGAGATCCGTGCAGCTACCGATGGATCGTCTGGTTTGAAAGAAAGATAGAGCTGTGTGTCATCAGCATAGCAATGGTAGGAGAAGCCATGTGCCTGTATGATGGGGCCCAGAGATGTAGTGTATATGGAGAAGAGGAGAGGTCCAAGAACTGAACCCTGAGGAACCCCAGTGACCAGTTGATGAGTTTTGGATACCTCGCCTCCCCAGGCCACTCTGAAAGACCTACCAGAGAGGTAGGATTTGAACCAGCGAAGTGAAGTCCCTGTAATACCCAGCATTGAGAGGGTGGACAGGAGGATCTGGTGATTCACAGTGTCAAAAGCTGCAGATAGGTCCAGCAAGATGAGTACCGATGATTTGGACTCAGCTTTTGCCGTCCGCAAGGCTTCAGTGACAGACAGTAGCGCAGTCTCAGTTGAATGGCCGCTTCTGAACCCTGATTGGTTAGAGTCCAGTAGATTGTTCTGTGAGAGGAATAAGGATAGCTGGTTGAAAACAGCCCGTTCCAGTGTTTTTGCTATGAATGGAAGGAGGGAGACAGGTCTGTAGTTGTCTATGAGTGAAGAGTTAAGTGTAGGTTTTTTGAGCAGTGGGGTTACCCGGGCCTGCTTAAATGTAGTAGGAAAAGTGCCTGTGAGAAGAGATGTGTTGATGATGTGTGTGAGCGCCGGTAGGATTGTAGGGGAGATTGCTTGGAGAAGGTGTGAGGGGATAGGATCTAGAGGACATGTCGTCGGATGGCTGGAGAGGAAAAGTTTGGTTACTTCTGCCTCCGAGCAAGGACAGAAGGAGAAGTGGGGGGTTCCAGCCGTGAATGTGGTCAATTTTAGTTCCTGTATGTGTGGAGCTGAGAACTTATTATTGATCGATGTAGTTTTGTCTGTAAAAAATGTGGCGAAATCATCAGCTGTTATAGAAGTTGTGGGAGGTGGTGGAGGGGGACAAAGCAGTGTATTAAATGTTTTGAAAAGGTTGCGTGCGTCCGGGGAATTGTTGATCCTGTTGTGGAAGTATGAAGATTTGGCTGTATGTACTTGGGTAGCGAAAGATGAGACCGATACTTACTGAGGTCGGATGGATCCTTAGATTTGTGCCATTTTCTCTCAGCTGCCCTAAGTTTGGAACGATGCTCACGAAGAACATCGGATAACCAAGGGGTTGTCGGAGCAGATCGTGCTGGCCTGGAGGAGAGAGGGCATATAACATCTAGACAGGAGGTAAGAGTGGAGCATAAGGTGTCAGTTGCTGCATTAGTGTCCAGGGATGAGAAGTGAGTAGGAGAGGGAAGGGAGGAGGATACTAAAGAAGAAAGATGGGAGTGTGAGAGAGAGCGTAGGTTTCTTCTAAAAGTAACAGGTAGAGGGGTTGGTAGTGCACAAGTAGCAAGATGTAGGTCAAATGTAATGAAGAAGTGGTCAGAGATGTGTAGGGGTTTGACCACAATGTTGTCTGAAATACAATTTCGCATGTAAATGAGATCAAGTTGGTTGCCAGATTTATGAGTGCATGTAGTGATAACACGTTGTAGATCAAATGAAGCTAGAAGTGAATTGAAGTCAGCAGCATAGGGTTTGTCAAGGTGAATGTTGAGGTCCCCAAAGACTAGAAGTGGGCTGCCATCCTCTGGAAACGAGGACAGCAGCCCATCCAGCTCTTCTAAGAAGATGCCAAGTTGAGTAGGAGGGCGGTAGATTACCACAATGTGGAGTTCGATAGGAGATGTTACAGTGATTGTATGAGATTCAAAGGAACTATAATTGCATAGAGGAGAATGGGTTGAGTATTTCCAGTTGTTAGAAATAAGAAGTCCCGTCCCCCCACCCCTTCCAGTCTGACGAGGGGTGTGAGAGAAGGAAAAGTTATTAGAAAGAGCAGCTGGGGTTGCAGAGTCTTCTGGACGAATCCAGGTCTCAGTCAAGCCTAGAATGCTCAAACCAGATTGCACAGAAAATGCTGAAATGAAGTCAGTTTTGTTGACAGCTGATTGACAGTTCCAGAGTCCAACCGTGAAAGAGAAAGGTTCAGTGGAAGAAGTGTCGATAGGACGCAGGTTAGATATATTGCGTCGGCGTGTGCGTGCGATATTAGTGCGGTGTGAAGAGACCACCGGAATGAGTTGGAAACACATGATAGAGGAGGACAGAAAGAAGAGTGAAATAAAGGAAAGGAGTACTTAAGTGTGTTGTCGGTGTCGTTGCTCGGATAAGTCGCGCAGGAAAAGTCGCAAGTCTTTACTCTGGTCGGTCTTCACGCGAGGAGGCTGAACGCTTCCGCTGACGCTTCAGCGTCAGCTGTTCTGACGCAGTTAAATAGACAACCAAACAGTGCTTCAATGATAAAAGCTAGGGACGCCTCCTAGGCTCAGTGAGCCGCAAATGTCTCGCCCGCACGCAAAATGGCTCAATCGAAACTCAAAAAACAACAGCTTCGCACTTGTAATAGCTCCAGAAGGGAACGATATGACAAAAACAAAAGCTTCCCTTGGCCGTACGCTCAGTTATCAATTTTAATGATTGCAATAAAAACTAGAATTTAAAGCAAAAACAATCGCAGGACAAATAACAGAAGAACACTCCTTTTCTAACAGTGAATAGATGTAAATAAAACAAACGAATAACTAAATAGAACAACGGAGTACTTTGAGAAGCAGCTCAAAATTAATATTAACGAATAAGTGAATAGAAACTACAGAGTGCCTTTTAGAAGCAGCTCAAATTTAATATTAACCAATAAGTAAATAGAAACTACAGAGTGCGTTTTAGAAGCAGCTCAAATTTAATATTAACCAATAAGTAAATAGAAACTACAGAGTGCGTTTTAGAAGCAGCTCAAATTTAATATTAACCAATAAGTGAATAGAAACTACAGAGTGCTTAAGAGAACAGCGGCTTAAAATTAATACTTAGGAATAAGTAATTAAACAGAAACGACAAAGTGCTTTTAGCAGCAACTCTAAGTAAGGACCGCCTAGCGAAATAGTATTAATGTAGACACTTACGCGCCGTCGTTCTTTCTCGTCTGAGGACTGAACTCACTTTCCCAGAGATAGGTTTATTAATATTTTATTTTTAATTAAGAAATTATTATATTAATTGTTGCAGAAATTAATACAATATTAAATTATTATATTAACAATGGGCGAAGCTGTATATGCCAGTGCTGTCTGTGTGCGATGTAGACTATATAGACCTATATTAAAAAGTTTATCATGAATAAATATTACATAAAGTACATCAAATAAAATAGTCCTACAGGAAACATTTTATGCATCTCAGAGTCTTGTCCATTAACTGATCCTCCTCTTTCCGTAATATTTTTATTATTCGTTTATATTCGTTATTTTCCCCTTCATTTCGATCTCCTTAACGTTCTGAATGTAGGTTCTATGACTGGGATTTTTACAGTTCAAAGGCTGAATTTAACATATACTGTATTTTATTTAGTCTAATTAATAGACAAATATAGTGTTTCAGTGAAGAGTGAATTATTCACGTAGTTTCATTTGGAAATCATTTATCGTCACACCATAAAATAGGCCTACATGACATTCCTTGAATTCTATTAACTGATCGTCTTGTTTCCGTATTTGTATTATTATTATCGTCATCATTATTATAATTATTATTAATTATTATAATTAGCCTATTATTGTAGGCCTATATATTTTTTATTTTCGTTTATATTCGTTTTCCCCCTTCATTTTCATCTCTTTACTTAACGTATATGGAAATGATACTGTAAATGCTTGACATGCTATGACTGATTTTGACTGGAATGTAGTTTAAAAGTTGGATTGAACATTTTTATTTTGTTTCATCTAATAGACTAGACTATATAATACTGTTCACTGACGAATGAATCATTCACGTAGTGAAACGAATATAAATGAAAATAAAAATATATACAATAATAATAATAATAATAATTATAATAATAATGATGACGATAATAATAATAATAATACAAATATGGAAAAAAGACGATCAGTTAATAGAAGGAATGTCATGTAGGCCTATTTTACGGTGTGACGATAAATGATTTCCAAATGAAACTACGTGAATAATTCACTCGCACTGAAACACTATATTTGTCTATTAATTAGACTAAATAAAATACAATATATGTTCAATTCAGCCTTTGAACTGCATTCCAGTAAAAAATCCCAGGTATAGAACCTACATTCAGAACGTTAAGTAAAGAGATCGAAATGAAGGGGAAAATAACAAATATAAACTAATAATAGCCTACAAATATTACGGAAAGAGGAGATAACGGATAAGACTGGGATGCATAAAATGTCTACATCGCGCACAGACAGCATCAGCATTCGCATATACAGCTTCGCCCATTGTTAATATAATAATTTAATATTGTAACAATTTCTGTAACAATTAATATAATAATTTCTTAATTAAAAATAAAATATTAATAAACATATCTCTGATAGGCTAATCCTGGGTTACTATGGTCACGCAGGTTTGTTTATGTATTAAACTCGTGGCCTCGAGAAATGCGTGTTGTTTCCTCAACATCGCATCTTGTGGCCACGACATAAGGATGTCGTTACCTCGACAAAATGATCTCGTGGCCACGACATAATATGACGTTCCCACGAGTTAATATGACGTTCCCACGAATTAATATCTCGTGGCCACGACATAATATCACGTTCCCACGAGTTTATATGTCGTGGCCACGACAAACATAAGTGAACCGAAGGTGTCCCCTGGCGGGCACCGTAATTTAACAAATATTTAACAAAATGCTCTTTTCTAGGGCTAATTTCTTTTGATAACAGTTGAGTTTATGGTCATTCAATGTCTTTTCTAAGGTAAATGTAACGTTACTTTAAAGAAATATAACAGTCAAGTGTCCTCCTGAATATCTGATTAAATACCTGCGACTCTATTCTGATGTCTTACTGATGTCTAGAACAACACAACAACAAATTAATATAGAGCAATGTACATTTTACACACAACCCAGCCAGTTACTTTGTCTATTTTAACAAAAACTATTCAAAAGTAAGACCAACCAAACACAGGCAAGGTGTTTTGTTCTTGAACGAATCAGTGTGTTTGAACGAATCAACTTCCATATGATTCAATAATTCGATACTATACAAAAGAAAGATGTCGCTACCTAGTGGCATAACAATGTAACCTGCAGAAAGAATCACTGAAAAAAAATTACTTTACCTACCACTACTGACTGCCTGTCTGGAACAAGTAACAGTAATACGATGTCTTCTCTGCATACAACACTAGATCTGAAAGAAACAAGAACGCATAGGCGTTAAAAACAAAGCAGAGACCGAAACCCGGACTAAAACACCACAGATGCGAATCTATCGCCAACGCGTTATGTAATTAATCCACTCAAAATCCACTTCTGGTTTTACTTTTCGTCATTGGTAAAAGAACGCAGCTTTAATCGATCAAACCGCTACAGAAAAATAAACGCTTTTTTATTTTCTTTTTTAATTTTAGAACATATGTTGAAATCAATTAATAACTTACTTCTCGATAGCTGATGAAGAGGCTGCAGGTGTGTAGTAGCTATAAATACATTCCTAGACGTCCAATCCGCCATATTTGTATTGTCCTTTGACCCGTGTGTTCTTTGATTTACTAGGTCTTGCAATCAAATGATTCGACGATTCACTGCACAGAAAGAACACAAATGAACACACATTTCTATAAGAACAAAACTTAAAATATTCTGATTACTTATGGAAAAAAGCTTAAACTATATAGATACTAAATTGTTAGATAGTTTACAAGTTTTAAGCCATTGTTTTTTGTTTGTTTGTTTGTTTTTTTATTGCAATAACAAACAGAAATTACAAAATAAGCCATTGTTTTATGTCAACAAAACAAGATTCATAAATGTGTTTAAGGTTTTATGAAAGTTTCACCCATCATGCTAACAACCGCAAATAAAATTTACTCATGATATTGTACAAATGCACAAGAAAAACATACTTTTTACTAATAGCATTTACTCTGAAAAAGAGCCACGTGACTCAGCTCACGCTTCTGTTCTTTTTCACTTTTGAACTTTTGGAATCTGACAGCTCCTCAGCTTCCAAGGCCTCATGGGATAGTAATGTGTCCTCCTGTGGTTGCACATTTCAAAATCTCTTCGGATGCAGAACGTCACCCAGGTAATGTTCACCTACTTCTTTGTGCAAGTAGAGAAGTATACATATTCTGACAGGGCATCTGGTGAATGCAGTGAACAAGAGTTATACTGTACGAACCCTAAAACATCGCTGTGCGCTCTTTATACTCAGTTTGATCTCGTCCCTGGATTCAAACAACATGCCCGAACCAATTGTGATAGTTTATGACGAGTGCAAAAGTTCTTATTGTTGATTGAGTATTCAGCAGATGACCACCTTTTCCACTAGATAAAAGCTGGGACAGATATAAATAATTCCCTTTGATATTACCACCATCTCTGTCTGTCGTACAATTTTCTCGATTGTGGTTTCATATGTCTCGTATTGTTTGATGAGCTGTCCCAGTTGGCACATGTGCATTATCTCTATAAAATAACTTCCTACTGATTCTCATTATTATTTGTCTCCTCACTTGTGACACCACAATGAACTATAATGGTTGCGGAGTGCCAGTTCTCACTTATGGACAGATGGTTTTGCAGTATAGAACTGTCATGAATGAACACCAAAGACTGACACGGAAGAGAAGAAATTGTTAAATAGACTCATTTGGTTTTGTTTTCTTTGTGCACAAAAAGTATTCTTATAGCTTCATAACATTATGGTTGAACCACTAGTGTCAGGTGGACTTTAATAATGTTCCTACTACCTTTATGGGTCTTGAACATGTCAGTTGCATTGCTGTCTATTCAGCGTCGGAAAGCTCTTGTATTTCACCAAAAATATTTTAATTTGTGAAAAAGAACTAAGGTCTTATGGGTTTGGAAAAGCATTTTTGGGTGAACTATATCCCTTTAAAATATATATAAACTACCAATCAAATGTTTTTAAACAGTACAATTATTTTTTTTTTTAGGTCTATTCTGCTCACCAAACCTGCATTTATTTGATCCAAAATACAGCAAAAATTGTACAATTACTATTCAAAATAAGTTTTCTATTTGAAAATATTTTAAAATGTAATTCATTCATGTGATCAAAGCTAAATTTTCTGCATCATCACATGATCCTTCAGAAATCATTGGAATATGCTAATTTGCTGTTCAAGAAACATTATTATTATTATTATTATCATCATCATCAATATTTTAAACAGTTAAGTTTTTTTTTTTTAGAATTATTAGCATGTAAAGATCAAAAGATAGGCATTTATCTGAAATAAAAAGCTTTTGTAACATTATACACTATACCATTCACTATACCTCTATTAATAATATTGCTTTCTGTAGCAAAAAAAAAAAAAAAGAAAAAAAAAAGTAATTTTGTCTGAATCAGGAGAGAGGTATGCACAGATTAAGCAGTGTTACAAGCAAAAACAGTCTAAAAACATTTCTGGACAATTATGTTGTTTAGAGGACAAAATGAGAAAGCATTATTATGGATTGACTCATATTTTGCCCAGAAGATACGGTTTAAGGATAAAACACCTTAAAGGAGTAGTTCACTTTCAGAGCAAAAAATTACAGATAATGTACTCACGCCCTTGTCATCCAAGATGTTCATGTCTTTCTTTCTTCAGTCGTAAGGAAATTATGTTTTTTGATTAAAACATATCAGGATTTCTCTCCATATATGTCACGGTGAGTACAGGAACGGGCAACACGACGAAGTAAAATGCATAAAGTCGTTAATAATTCCTTAGGAAGTGTAACAAATAGACAGGAATGGCTGTAGAATACACGGACACAGAAGGTAACATTAAAGGTCCACTGAAGTGCCTTGAAACACGCAGCGTTATTCTATGTGGTGACGTTCTTTTAACTGAAACAAAAACATATCGCTAAGCCCCGCCCACTTATTTTGAATAGCCAATAGCGTTCCATTAATATCTGATCGGGTCAGAGCAGTTGAGCTCGGTAAAGCCGCATTTGTAAGCTTATGACAGCCACAGACTAATGAATTACCCCACAGATTCAATACGAAACTCTTGCTAAAACAAAATAGTGATCATAATCATGCTGAGGCTGTGTAGTTTAATACATGCCGAGTCCGACCACGCATATGAGCGCATATGATCTGCTCCGCGTCTCTGTGTAGGGGGCGGGACACTACGGACTCTAGAGAGCATTTTATTGGACAGAACGTTTGATTAGAAACTGAAGTGCACGGTGATATCATCCAAATCCTTGATTCATATTGGCGGAAGTGACGAGACTGTAAGTTTTGAATGCCTATATCTTGTAAAAGCGAATTTTGTCATTGCTTTGAAGCACACTAGCTTATATATAATCTTAAGGCTAATATATTCATACTAAAAGCCCAAAAACTTTAATTTTGATTTCAGGGGGACTTTAAAGCCGAACAAGAAAACAGGGAAATCAAACAAACTAATAAAGGGGAGATAATTACAAAAACAGGTGGAGGGGATCACACTAACAAGCAGGAAGAACCAAATATGGGCATGGGAGAAACCAAACTGACAGTCCAACATATAAAAACCAACATCTACAGATAGGTTCTCTAAATCTTACCCTGGAGGTCCAATGTGCTGCAGAGTTTAGCTCCAACCCTGATCACACTCACCTACCTGTTATTCTCTAATGATCCTGAAGACCTTGATTAGCATGCTCAGGTGTGTTTGATTAGGGTAAGAGCTAAACTCTGCAGGAAAATGGATCTCGAGGTCCAGATTTGATGATCCCTGATCTACAGTCTAAGGACGTGACAATATAATGGACTTCTATGGTGCCCCCAAGTTTGAACCTCCAAAATCCAGCTTTAAAGGGCTCTAAACAATCATAGCCGAGGAAAGAAGGGTCTTATCTAGAAAAACAATGTTTTTTTTTTCTAAAAAAAACAAAACAATTTATATACGTTTTTTAACCTTAAATGAGCTAGACAAGACAAGCGTTTGAGATTAAAAAGTATATAAGTTGTAAATGTTTTTAGAAAATAACCAATCGTTTCGCTAGATAAGACCCTTCTTTCTTGGCTGGGATCATTTAGAGCCCTTTGAAGCTGCATTTAAACTGCATTTTGGAAGTTCAAACTCGGGGTCACCATAGAAGTCCATTATATGGAGAGAAATCCTGAAATGTTTTCCTCAAAAAACACAATTTCTTTACAACTGAAGAAAGAAAGACATGGACATCTTGGATGACAAGTGGCGATTACATTATCTGTACATTTTTGTTCTGAAAGTGAACTACTCCTTTAAGGTGTTTTATTCTTAAACGTAACTTCTGGGCAAAACATGAGTCTATAATCTATAATAATGCTTCCTCATTTTGTCCTCTAACCAACATAATTGTCCAGAAATGTTTTAGACTTTGAATCCAAAAAAATATGCAAAATGCTGCTGGGGTGTAAAGTCTTTAAATCGGTGCTCTTTGGTCGCGGGAATCTTTACAAATCTTCAAAAAAACTACTCAGACCTGTTTTAGACTTTTTTTGCTTGTTACACTGCTTGATCTGTGCATGTCTCTCTCCTGATTCAGACAAAATTACTTTTTTTTTTTTTTTTTTTTTTGCTACAGAAAGCATATTATTAATAGAGGACTCATGTTTAGGCCGCAATGGTTTGAAGTTATAAACATCTCAATGATGGATAAAAAATGCAGCTTTTCACTTCACAAGATGTTAATTGATGGACTGGAGTGGTGTGGATTACTGTGATGTTTTTATCAGCTTTTTGGGCTCACAATCTGACGGCACCCATTCACTGCAAAAGATCCATTGGTGAGCAAGTGTAAAGCTAAATTTCTCCAAATCTGTTCTGATGAACAAACAAAGTCATCTACATCTTAATGATGGATTTGTTTATTACAAACACACAGCATTTCACTTCAGGAGACAGTGGATTACTTGTAGGGTTATTGTGATGTTTTTATCAGCTGTTTGGACTCTCGTTCTGACGGCACCCATTCACTGCAGAGGGGATGCTTTGGTGAACAAATGCCGTAATGCTGAATTTCTCCAAATCTGTTCTGATGAACAAACAAACACATCTAGACTTTGAATACATTTGCAGCAAATGTTCATCTTTGAGGGGAACTATTCCTTAATTATTTTGACCAAGCAACTGTTATAGAACATTTCTCTTCTCAGAGTGTGTGATAAAAGTGAAACCTGCAATGTATTTACATAAAATAAAAAGCTCTAAGATGTCTAATTTAGCCTGCACAGGGCATTTTGAATAAAACATTCTTTATGGCAGAAGTCTACCATCACATGCACCTGAATTTCTTACTTTTTTTGTCCTGTTCCTCAGGCTGTGCTCTGTGCTCTTGTTCTGAAAACCATCAGAGAGGGCATTTTCAGTGCCCACAGAACAAATCAACAATCACATCAATATTCAGTGTTATTGAAGTGGTACGCCAGGGAGGTGCAAGTCATGCATATTTTTCCGTTTGTCCTTGTATCACTGAGCACAAATCTTGCGGCGCTTAGATTCTCAAGGAACACAGAAGCTTAAAGGTCATGCGTTTCTGCGACCTTAACATGCATGTATTATTATTTTCACTACAAAGTGACTCTGAACTAAAGTCTGTATCACAGGATGTTGCTTGGATGCGTTCACCGTTCTTGTCTGTGCAATCACTCTGTTAACAAGCTGCTTTGTGATTGGTTTAATTCTCCACATTTTCATCGCATCCCATTGACATGCAAATGATCCAACTTCAGTGACACAAAACTAAAGGACTCTGTGTGAGCCCTTGGTGTGATTGCTCCAGCACTTCTCCCTTGCTCTTAGCGAGCGCACTCCTCTCGCTGAAAAAATCACCTAATTGCCATTTAAATGATCTGCAGCAAATTGAATCTGATACCCTCCAATTATGTGTATTGTCCCTATGCCCCCATCTTTGATTGCTCTTTGTATTCAACAGGTAGGACATCTCAAACAGGCGCTCGTGGGTTTGTGACGGAAGACACTTAAAAGGGTTACATGAGGCGTTTGGTATAGCGGGGTCACTTGAATTGCCAGATTGATCCCGGAGTGAGCTATCACAGTAATGAAATGTTTGTGTGTGCAAAGAAGTCAAGCAGAGAATTGAAAATTGATAAGAAGCTCATGACAAAAAGAGACGTGCATAGTAAAAGGCTTGTGAATACAAATGAATTCTTGGCAGACAGCTCCAGCTGACTAGAGCTGAATCAAATACAGTATTCCTTCACTGACAAGCCTGGAATTACAACATGGTGGGGGATATTTGAGAGGACAACTGACAACTCCAATAAGAGGCTCTTTGTTATTTTTTATTTCAGTTCAGCTTTTTTCTACTTCAAACTTCAAAATATCTCTCAAGGACAAGCTGCTAAATTCAGTTTCTCATTAATGGGTTGACCATTATGAAATATCATGGCCAACTGAGTTTTTATATTATGTTGGTCTCTCAAAGACCCTGAAAGGCAACATTTGACTTAAATAAATAAATAAATCCAGTGTCATTATAGAGTTATTTTATATGATGACATTATTTATTTATATAATATCTTTCATTTATATTGACTTTCTAAAACTCAAGGTTACTTACAAGGAAACATACTAATACCCTGGAAATCAAAGGTTGACTTAAAAAACACATACACATACACCGAAAGTTCGACTTGAATAAACAAACAAACAAAGAAATAAATAACAATAAACAAATAAATTAATAAAAACATAAATACATTATTATATTTATATTATATGTTGTGAATATTTATGCTATTTAAATTATGTATGTTATATTATGACATTGAATTTGTATAATGTAATATAATATAATACATTTCTATACATTTTTCAAAACTCAAGGTCACGTACAAGAAAACATATAAAGATCCTGAAAGTCAAAGGTTGACTTAAACGAACAAACAAATAAATAGATTCAGTGTCATAATAAAATTGTTTAATATATTATGACATTGAATTTATAATATAATATAATATAACATGATATAATATAATATAATATAAATACATTTATATTAACTTTCCAAAACTATCATGGCCAACAGTGTTTTTATGTTATGTCAAGACACTGAGAGGCAACGTGAACAGGAAGTTTGGCCAATTTTTGGCATAATTGGTATTAATGTTCTCGGCATGACCCAAGGAATATTTTGAGATCACTTTCATTACAATAAGCCATTTTCATCAGAAGTTATTAGCATTTTTCAAAATTTCTCTATAACTTTTGACCACAAGGTGGCACTGCCACCAAACTTTTTTGAGCACTGTCAGGGCATGGTGCCGAAGACACATAGCGAGTTTCGCAACGATAAATCAATGCATTCGTAAAATATAGCATTTTATGACAAAATGACAGGGTTGGACTCGGCATACTCCTCCGAATCTAACGAGACCAGTTTTGAGATCTTTGCCCAAACCATTGAGAAGTTATAAGCAAAAATAGCCACTTTTTATATCTTCTGACCACTAGGTGGCGAACCGAAACACTGCATTTAGCCTCAGGTCATGCTTGTTATGACAAACACAAATTTGGTCTCAATACACCAAACCGCTGCGAAGATATAGCCTCACATCCATTTTGGCATGTTTTTCATAGAATTCGTTTGCACGTTATTCGAGAATACTTTGACAAAAAATCTTGAACTCCATAACTTTGCCAGCATGGTCTGAAGTTGATGAGGCAATTTTGGTGAAAATCAGACAAACCGTCTAGGACAAAGTAGGTTTATCAAACAATTAAAAACAGAAAAGAAAAAAAAACCGTAAACCTTACGATTTTTTAATTTTGGTGTTCATTCGACTCCAAATGAGCCAAGGATTCAGAGAAAAATTTTGCGAATTTTGAAATTTGTGCCTTACGGTTCAAAAGTTATTAGCAAAAATAAAGTGAAACTTTGAACAAGTGGTGGCGCTAGAGAGTTTGAGTTAGAGACTCCAAATTTACCATGGTGACATTTCAGACTGTCCTCTATCAGTGGGCCAACTTTCCCACAATCGGTTCTAGAGGAATTATAATAAGAAGAATTCTAACCTTTCCTTCGGTGCCTGACACCTAATAATATAATATAATACATTTATATTAACTTCACAAAACTCAGGTCACATACAAGAAAACATATAAACATCCTACTGAAAGGTTTACTTAAAACAAACAAACAAATAAATTAATGTTTAATGTGATATTGTGACATTGAATTTATATAATATAATATAATCTTATATAATATAACTTTACAAAACTCAAGGTCATGTACAAAAAACATAAAAATCCTGAAAGTCAAAGTTTGAATTAAAAAACAACAAACAAATAAATTAATTCAGTTTCATGTTTATTACATTATGACATTGAGTTTATATAATATAATATAATATAATATAATATAATACATTTATATTAACTTTCCAAAACTCAAGGTAACGTACAAGAAAACATATAAACATCCCAAAGTTTAAGTCAACGTTTGATCTAAAAACAAAAAACAATGTTTCATGTTTCTTATATTATGATATTGAAAATATATATATATATACTTACAAGAAAACATATGAACATCCTAAAAGTCAAAGTTTGACTTCTTATTAACAAAAAAAACAAACATAATATAATAAATATAATAACTTTTCCAAATCTCAAGGTCACTCACAAGAAAGCATCCAATTACTCTGAATGAGCGCCCACACACACACACACACACACACACACACACACAGGAAATACAGTATTTAAACATATGAATACACCTGGATCTTTGAATTGAAATTCGTTTTCATGTTTTCGTGAGGCAGTCAAAATGTCAAGGTTGTATTACCATCCTGAGATGATGAAAACGCCTGAAAAAGTTTTTAAAATAAGTGGTTCTTTAGTGCTTTGGCATCATGTTTATTATTATAATAATTTCTTAAATAGAAAAGGAAGTACTTAAGCGGTTGTGCTGATCACAAGATGAGAAAAACATAGTGAGAGAGAGAGAAAGAGAAAGAGAAACTCAGGTGGCTCCAGCACAATACTCCGTTCCTGCCGTGTCATGAAAAATACGCTTTATAGAAATCAGCGTGTATGTGTGTGCGAGCATTTCTCCTCTCAGCACTGTTCTGGAAGAAATGAGTCAAATAGCTTGGTGTTATGCAGGATACAAACAGAAGGACACGGCAAATAAAAGAGTCATATTCGGGGATAATTTGAAATAAAATAATAATAATAAGGTGGAGCTCTCCACGCAGTATGGCGGGAAGCAAGGCGAGCGAGGGAAATGAACGTACAGCATGCCAGCTACCTACAGCCTTATTGTTTACCGTGTCTGAAATTGAACACTATCAGGTTCAAGCAAAAGGTCTATTTCAGCTTTGTGTACAAATGTGAGAACGGTCTGCTTTCTATTATAGTTTCTTTTCTTTTTCGGCTTTGTTATTTTGATTTTGCTCAAAGCAACATCTATCGGCCAAAAATGGGGAATTGCTCTTCTGTGTGGGAATGAGAATGGAGACTAAGGTGCCGGAAATGAAAGGTGAATGTTCCATCTACCTCTCTTCTGCTTTCATATAGTGTACCACACAATCAATAACAAAGAACAGAAAAAAAAAACATCATTCTTCAAAGTATGGCTTATTCTCTTTGAACATTGACGTTATTGGGCTCGGAAGAAGTTTGCTACACTCATGAATGAATCATCACACGCTTAGATGTGACCATAGTAGCGGATGTAATGTGATGTTATCTCATCTTTTTAAGGAAAACGCAGTGCTTCCTGGCCACTCAGGGCATCTGCGATTGAAACTTTCATGCTAGTGCGTGGCGCTCATCTCAAAAATATAGGCCTATGTGACCTTAAATAAAACAAGGCTAGATAGATTGTTAACATGTTTACGCGTTTGTGCGAGTAAAACCTTTTGTCATGGAAAAGAGGGTTTATATAAATGCAAAGTAAGACTCGCGAGCCCTTTATGTGACAATCTTTTGTCAAGCAAACCGCACTTCAGACTTTAATTTGCATTATATGGAGAAATCAAGTAACCATAATCAAACTAAAATTGTTTATTCCAATTTGCTTTTTGGAATCAAGGCATTTAGAGGCATGTAATGGATTCTGTTGTTTAGCTTCATTTTTTATTAGACAGTCGTCTTGCCGCTACATCCAATGGCAGTAATTCAACTCTCTCTCATTTGTCACAGTGGGGCGATTCTTCTCCGGAAAACATCATTACATTAGGCGTTTATCTCTACAAACAGGGGAATTTATTAGCTTGAAAATGAAAATGACTGCAAGATATTTGTGCTCTGAACATACAGGAAATCCACAGAATCTGGGAACTGTTTACAATTAAAAGTAGCTCCAATTATGATTATCATAAATTGCGTACATGTCTGAAATGCTAATGTATGTGCGATGCGTGCTGGGGTGAAAAGGGGGTTACGCACCAGCTGCGTTGAATTATACTCTTGTCACATCAGTTCCTGATACTATAGGAAGGAGCGAGTGAGTGCTACACTAATGGCAAACATACAAACAAAACAAATATATGCTCTTAAAAATAAAGGTGTTTTAAAAGGTTTTTCACAGCGATGCCATAGAAGAACCATTCAGTCAACGGTTTTTTAAAGAAACATCTCTTTCTTACCTTTTTATAAACTGAAGAACCTTTTTTTTTTTCACCAGAAAGAACCTTTTCTGAAACAGAAAGGTTCTTCAGATGTTAAAGGTTCTTTATGGAATGATTAAAACAAAACAAAACAAAACAAAACAAAAGGTTCTTCTATAGCATTGTGAAGCACTTTTACTTTTAAGAGTGTAGCCTTATATTTATGGCCAAGCATAGGAGTGAAAAAAGGAAAACGTCCATATTTGTTGTAATTGCAGTATTTTAAGAAAGTATTTTAAGACAGTATTATTATTATTAAAAAAAAGGTTTTAGTACTATTCTGCTTGTAATTTATCTTAAACTTATGAAAGCCCATTTCCACCACTAAATAAGAAAGTTAAAACTTTTTATCTCATAATTCTGACTTTTTTTTCTGAATTGCCTCATATAAACTCACAATTCTGACTTTTTTTTCCTCAGAACTGTGGGATATAAATGCACAATTGTGAGTTATAATGTCAGAACTGCTAAATATAAAGTCAAAATTGCAGGATATAAACTCACAATTGCGAGATATAAACTCGTAAATCAGACTTTTTATCTCGCAATTGCAAGGTTGTATCTTTTTTCTTGTAATTGTGAGTTTGTATCTGGCAATTCTGGCTTTTTATTAGAATTGTGAAATATAAACTCACAACTGCAAGTTATAAAATCCAGTTCTGAGAAGAAAAAAAAAGTTACCACAATTCTGACTTCATTTCTCTGAGTTTGGAATTCTGACCTTATAACTCGCGATTGTGAGTTTGTATTACTCAATTGCGTCTTTATTTCTCAGATTTGCAAATTTATATCACGCAATTATGACTTTAATGCTCAGAATTGCAAGTTTTTATCTCACAATTCTGACTTTATATCTCGCAATTGTAAGTTTATATTTCACAATTCTAAGAAAAAAAGTCAGAGTTGTGAGATAAGTCGCAATACCCTTTTTTGTTTTAATTTAGTGGCTGAAATGGGCTTCTCTATAAAAAAATTAATTGCCTGTTAAAAAATGTTTAAAGCCAGTCTACAATGAATATTTGAAATACATTTATTTCATGCTAAGTATACTACAAATACAGTACATTTGCATGCTTAATAAAAAATACCCTGTAATTGTACTGCAATTAGTAAACTAAACTGGTGTATTTAAATTAAAAATGCTAAATTGGAAAAAAATATATTTTTATGCTTAATGGACTTTAATCGTGTGGAAGTTGTTCTGAGGTCCAATTAATGATGTACTGAAGTATATTTGACTGTGCTAAAGTGGAACTATTGCACGTATACTTCAGGTACACTTGAAATATCTTGCGTTTATAGCAAAACCCCAAATAAAGTTTAATTGTAATTTTATATCAGTAAGTCTTAAGTGATATTTTAATAAATGGATTACTATACTTAGTATGAAATAAATGTATTTTAAATAAATTATATTTTTTTATTTAACTGCTGAAAAAACTGCTGGTTTTAGCTGGTCTTCCAGCCTGGTCATAGTTGCTTTGCAGAGGGATTTTGACCACTTTTTGAAATAGTCAGGGCTAGAAGACCAACTGACCAACCAGCTAAAACCAGCTTGGCCACCCTAATAAAAACTGAATATATGCTAAAAAGTATTTTAAATATAGCTGCAAGCAGAGGTGGGTAGAGTATCCAAAATCTGTACTCAAGTAAAAGTACAAGTACTTATGGAAATATTTACTCAAGTAAGAGTAAAAGTAACAATTGTAACACTGCAGGAGATACGATGAGGCAAGCACGATCTAAATGCAGCAGTTTATTTGGAAGTCCAGGATGAAACAATAAACTCCAAAGAAACAGGAACAGGAAAACAGACAAGAACCCAGGAGCAGGAAACAACCATTACACAATCAACGAACGACAAACTACACAGGAAACACAAGGACTATATATACACAGAGCAGGGGCAATGAACTAATTGGTAACCATGGAAATTAACAAGGAGTGGGTGTGGTCAAATGAGTGTCCATGGAAACAAACAAGGGAGCAGAGAGGCAGGGAAGCAGTCAACAAAGGGAGACAAAAACTACAAACTAAAAGTCCTCACAAACAGACACAGAAACACAGACCAGAATCATGACATAGCCCCCCCTCAAAGGAGCGGCTTCCAGACGCTCCAGGGGAGCGGTGGGGGGGACCAGGAGACTGAGGCAGGACCGGTTGGGCAACAGTCCTCCAGAGCAGGGCCGAAGGCAACGCAGGAAGTTTAAGAACCTCCAGGGTGGAGCAGGAGGCGGAGCAACCCTCCGGGGCGGAGCAGGAGGTCTAGGAGCCCTCCGGGGCGGAGCAGACAGACCAGGAGCCCACCTGGGCGGAGCAGACGGACCAGGAGCCCACCGGGGCGGAGCAGACGGACCAGGAGCCCACCGGGGCGGAGCAGACGGAGCGGGAGCCCACCAGGGCGGAGCAGAGGGTGCAGGAGCCCACCAGGGCGGAGCAGAGGGTGCAGGAGCCCACCAGGGCGGAGCAGAAGGACCAGGAGCCCACCAGGGCGGAGCAGAAGGACCAGGAGCCCCCCAGGGCGGAGCAGACGGAGCGGGAGCCCACCAGGGCCGAGCAGAGGGTGCAGGAGCCCACCAGGGCGGAGCAGGAGGCGCAGAAGCCCTCCAGGGCGGAACAGGAGGCGCAGAAGCCCTCCAGGGCGGAACAGGAGGCGCAGAAGCCCTCCAGGGCGGAACAGGAAGCCGTGTCATGGACTGGGTCCTGGGGAGAGCAGAGACAGAGGAGGCAGACAGAGAAAGGAAAGAAGCAGAGAGTTTATGGGAGAACGCGGCCTCCATAGCCGTGACTAGGCCGACAGGAACTTCAGGAACGGCTTTCGTGGCCGTTACAGGACAGACAGAGGGCCTAGGAGTTGCAGGCAGAGCAGGGAATCTTGGCGGAGTAGGCAGAGCAAGGAGACTAGGCGGTGCAGGCAGAGCAGGGAATCTTGGCGGAGCGGGCAGAGCAAGGAGTCTTGGCGGAGCAGGCAGAGCAGGGAGTCCCGCTATGAACGCCGCCTCGAGGAGAGGCATGGGCGCAGCGGGTTGCTTGGCTGGCGAGGCTTCAGGAGCACAGTGTGCAGCCCACACACTCAAAATGGCGATAGCCATGACAGGCAACGGGATGCCCACCAGGCTGGGAGAGGAGAGGCTTAGGAGTGTCAGCTCTGCGTGGCTTACGTGGTTGGGGAGTGGAGGCGAGACGTGACTGGGCTCTGGAAGCTCGGGCGAGATGTAACTTGGCCCTGAAGGAACAGCCGTGACTTGACTCTGCATGACAGGAACAGCTGTGACTTGACCTGGCTCGAAGGGAACAGCTGTGACTTGACTTGGCATGACAGGAGCAGCGGCTGAGATGTGACTTGACTGAACGGAAGCAACAGCAGTAACTTGATTTGACTTGACAGGGACGGCAGCGGTGACATGGCTTGACTCAGGAATGACAGCTGCAACATTATTTGTCTCAGGAATGACAGCTGGAACGTGACTTAACTCAGGAATGACAGCAGGAATGTGACTTGACTCAGGAATGACAGCTGGAACATTATTTGACTCAGGAATGACAGCTGGAACATTATTTGACTCAGGAGTGACAGCTGGAACATTATTTGACTCAGGAATGACAGCTGGAACGTGACTTGACTCAGGAAAGACAGCTGCAACATTATTTGACTCAGTAATGACAGCTGTAACGTGACTTGACTCAGGAATGACAGCTGGAACATTATTTGACTCAGTAATGACAGCTGGAACATTATTTGACTCAGTAATGACAGCTGTAACGTGACTTAACTCAGGAAAGACAGCTGGAACGTGACTTGACTCAACAGGAATGAGCTGGGACTTGGCTGACGTGATGTGAGCGAGCTCAGGCTTGACTGTTTTGGAGTTAGCTGGCGTTGACTTGGCTGATGTTGATAGAGAGAGACTGACTGTTCGTGCTGACAGCAATGGTGGGTCCTCCAAGCTGGAAATCAGTCTCTGATAGGCCATGGGAACATGAGAGTCAGATGCTGTAGCCATCTTGTTAACGACAAACTCGGGCATGGCGGCCATTTTGGTCGGAGACTTAGGGGCGGCGGCCATTTTGGTCGGAGACTTAGGGGCGGCGGCCATCTTGCGTGCAGACTCTGGCTTGGCAGCCGTCTTGCGTGCAGACTCTGGCTTGGCAGCCGTCTTGCGTGCAGACTCTGGCTTGGCAGCCGTCTTGCGTGCAGACTCTGGCTTGGCAGCCGTCTTGTGCAGTGGCGCATGGCAAGCAGTCATCCTGTGAGCGGACTCGACCTCACCCACAGTAAACGAAGATTTGCAGTGTAACATGACAAAGTCTATATACTGTGCGAGAGTCCAGCTGGGGTCTTCATCCGGCAGGTTGAGACTGATTTCGGGGTCGAGTCCGCTCCAGAAGCACTCCTTGACCATGGTCTCATCACACATAGCCAGGTGGCTATAGGCGATAAACTCATCCACATAACACTCTATGGGGCGGCCATCCTGGAAAGTGGAGCACAGCAAACTCACTGCTAGATCCATATGTGGTCGTTCGTTCTGTAACACTGCAGGAGATACGATGAGGCAAGCACGATCTAAATGCAGCAGTTTATTTGGAAGTCCAGGATGAAACAATAAACTCCAAAGAAACAGGAACAGGAAAACAGACAAGAACCCAGGAGCAGGAAACAACCATTACACAATCAACGAACGACAAACTACACAGGAAACACAAGGACTATATATACACAGAGCAGGGGCAATGAACTAATTGGTAACCATGGAAATTAACAAGGAGTGGGTGTGGTCAAATGAGTGTCCATGGAAACAAACAAGGGAGCAGAGAGGCAGGGAAGCAGTCAACAAAGGGAGACAAAAACTACAAACTAAAAGTCCTCACAAACAGACACAGAAACACAGACCAGAATCATGACAACAATCTTAATAGTTACTTGAGTATAAGAGTAAAAAAGTATTCGATGGAAAAAGTACTCAAGTAGCTAGTTACTAGTTACTTCTGATCTGATTGATATGAAGTGAAAACCCTGAATTTCAAACTGTTTATATATATAGGGCTCGCAAAATTTCAAAATTTCTGGCAGGTATCTCTTCAGATTTTGGTAGCCCGAAAATTAATTTAACTAGCCCAAATAAAAAAAATACCTTTTTTAAAAATATAGAACATCAGATAGGAGTCTAATCAAAAATGTTTTTAATACACAAATATAAACAAATATCAAGGAAGTAATTTTATTTCATTATATTTATTTAATTTAGTGTATCTGCAGAATTTTTAAATATTAATTTAAAGCAATTCATAACCCTTTTTAAGATCTGCAAAAGTTAAATAAACAAGTAGAATATTAAGCCATAAAATGGCATGATTTAAAATTCAGATACAGTTTCACACAAAAACAAAATATCTTACACTATGGCATTTCATCCTTTATAACATTAAAAGGGATAAATTGAGTATATAATTTATTATATTTATTTAAAACATAAATGTTACTGTACTTGTTTAGATTTTTAGAAGGCACCTTAACTTTTTACATTTACAACTCTGTGTTTGCTGCATAAAAATATGGGTCGATAATTGCAATCATTTGACCATAAACAGCTGAAAAAAATGTATTGGAAATGAAAAATTCATTCTCTGTCACGAGGGGGCGCTTTAGGAGCACTGAAATATTACGGTTTCCCTAGTAACGGCTGTATACAAAGCAGCATTAACGCAGTTTTATCAGGTTTTATCAGAAAATTCCAACAACACGTTTCTGAGGACAGTAACGGAGGAACACCATCAAATGTAGCAAAGTAAAAGTTTTTTCACTATAAATGTACTTGAGTAAGAGTAAAAGTATCTATCTTTAAATATACTCCAAAAGTACTAGTTACCCCAAAAATTTACTCAAGTAAATGTAACAAAGTAAATGTAATTCGTTACTACCCACCTCTGGCTGCAAGCAGCAATTATGGGGCCAAGCACTAGGCAAGCAAGGCAGCAAGCATCAGAGCAACTGAAGCAATGAGCAATTTAAGACATTTTAAGAAGATTTTAGTCAAAACTGGTGAAAAATTATAAAAACAACCACTAGTAATGTAATTTAACGGGTTATCACTTTCACTTTTGACCAATAGGTGGCACTGTTATCAAATTGATGTGGTGTGTTCAGTGTGAAGTGACAATGACACACACACAAAGTTTGGTGTCAATATGTCAACATTTTGCAGAGATAAAGCCTCAGAGTCATTTTGGCATCTTGGTTCAATTTTTTTGAAAGGATGTGATGTGTTTGTTGCATTGCTATACAAAAATGTTCTCGTCTATTGACAAAAATTCCACAACTCTGTGTCACCACAGTCTGAAGATGATTTCACTCGATTTTAGCGAAAATTGGACGAACGGTCATGGAGGACTTTGAAAAAGTAAGTTTTCAACATAAATCAAAATGGCGGACAGGACGTTCAGCCGACTATGGTAAAATTGTTATCTATGTTCTCGGCATTAACCAAATAATATTTTGAGAATTTAATTACAAAAGGCTTATGCAAACAAAAGTTATTAGCGTTTTTGGAAATTGAATTATTAATGGTTAATGAATGGTATATTACTTTTCACCAATAGGTGGCACTGTTACCAAATGAATGTGGCGTGGTCAGTGTGAGTTAACAATGGCACATACAAAGTTTGGTGTAAATTTGCCAAAGCTTTGCAGAGATACAGCCTCAGATGCAGTTTGCCGTCTTTCCAGCAAATTCATTGATGCGTTAAATGAAAACCATTTAGTAATTTTATAACTTTTTGCCAGCATCGTCAAAAGATGATCCGAGTCAAATTTGGTGAAAATCGGACTAACAGTCTAGGAGAAGTTTGAAAAAGTAGGCTTTCGACATTAATCAAAATGGCGGACAGGAAGTTCATCCAATTTTGGCATAATTGGTATCCATGTTCTCGGCATGACCCAAGGAATATATTGAGATCACTTTCATTACAATAGGCCAATGTCATTAAATGTTAGTAGCATTTTTTAAAAACTTCTTACACTTTTTTTTTTTTTTTTTGAGTACAATCAGGGCATGATGCTGAAGATGATCTGAGTTAATTTTGGTGATTGGGTGAAATACAGATCCACTGTACAATGCAGGGGAATGAGAAAAGGGTAGCAGGTTTCAGGTTTTGTATTACATCAAACAGTGGTGTGTGAATTCATGACAGCATTAATAAAGCACAACTCCCTCACACCTTCAGCACGCATACATCCCAGTATAAGAGCTTTACTACCACTGAACGTCACTGTGGGAACCAGACACTTCTCACTGTACTCCTCCTCTAGCAACACCATGACATTTTGAATGCTGTTAGATCCAAAATGATTGACTTGGTCTCATTAGACCAGAGTTTTGCGAAAGTCTACATTTTGTAAATATGGGCTTTGGGAAAAAGCTAAATGAGTTTATTGTGCTTACACTAAAGTAGGTAGTTCTGATGTGGATAAATAGCCATGCATGTCACTTCTGCAGGCTGCATCTTACTCATCTAAATCTTTTCATAGCTTTTGCCAGCTCTGAGACACTTTCTTGGTGCTTCTTCTGTGTTTTTTTTTTTTCTAGCCAAAACTCACTCATCTCTAAACAAAAGCTTAAAGCGAAGACTTAATTTTAGGGACCTTTTCACAAGTCCATTGTTTTTTCATTTATTTGTTACTTTTGCTACATTTTCACACTTAAAACAATAATTTGGTATTCCACTTGTACCACTGTCCTCTTTTATGCTAAGAAATAAATCTCCTGACAGTTCTCTCTCAAGTGGTTTCATTGTTGTCAGCATTAAATCTGAGTATGATTCGGTGGGCTATAAAACACTTATAATTAAAAAGAAAATACTTATCTTTAACAGGTTTGCTTCAACATACTTACCTGTTGATCAAAACTTGCCTTAAAGCTACACCAGAAAATTTTATTTAGAAAATTTGTGGAGGATTGTCACGTCTTATGCTGCCTTCATGTGATATGGGAAAGATGATGCTTTCCACTTGTGCAGTGGAAATTACCAGTGTGTCGTGTTCAGGTGCTTTTGTTGTCGTAGTGAAGAGAAACATGGCGGACTCGGAATTTGTCCTCACATGCTATTTGGGTAAAAGTTTTAAAACGGTTATAAACTCCCTAATTCATCTGCTACAGGAAGAAAAGGATGCATCAAAACGCAAACGATAAATGATAGGCTGTATATCTTATTGATCATGAATAGTATCGTTTTTTTTAAAGACAATACTAACTAATGGTTCTGTTTTAGCTAGCCTATATAAGTTTTTATATAAGCCTAGATAAGTATATATATATGTTATATAGCCTATATAAGTTTTTAACATTATGCAATGTTTACCATTCAGTATAGTTTTGTTGCTGTCCGCCATGTTGAAAGGTCAAAGTTTATCCCATCTCGGCAACTCGGGTATCATAAAAAATTTCGAGCTTTCCAGTGGAAATTACAACGTGAGTGGGTGTTCATGTGCAATTTCGATGTCGGATTTTGGTATTTACCATAATTACGATAGCACATGAAGGCAGCATTACACACGAACAACGACGTAGTAAAAGACGAATATTTAATAAATCCAATGGGAAACAGGCAGACACAAGAAACCGGCGTGGAAACATCAGGAGATAACATCAAAGACCGACAGAATGCAGGGGAAAACACACACATTAAATAGACAGACTGATTACTAACACAGGTGCAGACAATGAGGGATGAACCAAAATACACAGAGCTACGGGGGGAATTGGCAGAAACCAAACTAAATAGTCCAGGGGTGTGACAAGGATGTACTCATTTTTGCAACACAACATTTTATCACTTTGATAAGAAACTTGTCTTTTCCTGAATAATTATAACATTCTTCTTTGGTAACTGATCAAGCAGACTTGCTGGGATATTATATCTCTAAAGAACCCTAACATGTCTTCTAAGTAAAGAGTAATTGCTGAATTTGTAAGTTTAGAGAGGGTGTACTCATTTATGCTGTGCCCTGTAATGTATTTGAAGTACATTTATTTCATGCTAAGTATATTACAAATACATTTACATATTCATGTGCTTAATAAAAACACCCTGCAATTGTACTTTTAGTATACTAAACTGGTATACTTAAAGTCTGCTAAATTGGAACAACTAATTTTGTACTTTAATTGTGCAGAAATAGAGCTGAGGTCCAAATAAAGATATACTTAAGTATATTTGACTGTGCTAAAGTGGAACTCTTGCAAGTATACTTTAGGTACACTTTAAAAATCTTGCATTTAAAGACTGATATTATACAGAGATCATACAATGCTTATTAATAGTAATATTATAACACACTTTAGGCATAAAATTAAGAAATGTTCATTGTGCAATAAAAAATACTCCAAATAAAGTTTAACTATAATTTTATATCAGTAAGTCTCAAGCGATATGTCATTTAACATGTTAATACATTTTAACCACACTCTTAAAAATAAAGGTGCTTTAAAAGGTTCTTCACAGTGATGCCATAGAAGAACCATTCAGTCAAAGGTTCTTTAAAGAACAATCTCTTTCTTACCTTTTTATAATCTGAAGAACCTTCTTTTGCCACAAAGAACCTTTTGTGAAACAGAAAGGTTCTTTAGATGTTAAAGGTTCTTTATAAACCCATTTAGACAAAAAAAAAGTTATTTTATGGCATCGTGAAACACCCTTTTTTAAGAGTGTATACTTAGTATGAAATAAATGTATTTTAAATATATTACTTTTTTTTTTTTTTTTACTAGGACATGAAGACCAGCTAAAACCAGATACTTACAGTTAAAAACTAAGCTAAGACTTGCCAACCAGCTCAGGCCTTCTAAAAGTATAGCCATGCAACAGGCCAATTAATTTTAATAGTCAACAGATGCAATAAATCTGTGAAACTGACATTAAAATGTTATCCACTAGCTATTTCATGTAAAGCGCAAGACTTTTGTTTTATTAGCTGCTGTAGTAAATAACTAGAAGAATGATGAAATGCGGTAAACACAAACAGTAAAATTATCTATGCTACTGAGCAATGTGTTCATGATTATGACACTTATTCAAAGTAAAATAATGAGAAATATCAGTTTTGCAATATGAGGCAGTATAATAGGCTGTTTTTGTACAGCTAAAAACTGGAAGTGGATGATTTAAAAAAAAAAAATATTAGTATTTAAAATAATGCTGCTAATATGTAAATTATGCAGTGTTAATGCTGCCAAGCAAAACCCCAGGTAAACAATTTTACTCGTCTATTTCATAAAACAGATTGTTTATCCGGGATGTGAGGATCTGCTGAGATTTGCAATCAATACTGTTGCCCATTTTCAAGACAATCTTTCAGTCTTCGCTCTTGTAGGAACCGATCAAAGTTTTCATGCTCTATATACGCAGCTTTTTAGACCTAAGAGTAAGAGCTCAATCTGCACTTTGTATGTTACAAGTCTGCCCTCTACAAGAAAATACACAAAATTGCAGGCTCATGCTTGCAATTTTCATTGTCTGACCAGCAGATGTCAGCAGATACAAACAATTCTTCATTCAGTGCCTTCACCCCTTCTCTCAATCCAACTGCACGATTAATAATTTTAGAAAACGTCTCAGAGGAGAAAGAAATTAGGCTACTCGAGTTAAAATAACTGTCAGACGCAGAAAATAAATTATTAGTGTAGGAACGGGGATATTAAGCGTGACAGTGATGAATGCTATTGTCAACACTAATTTTCTTGCCCAGACATGAAATGTGAGCTCCTATTCTCTTACTTACTTACTTTGGCAGAAACGCATTTGCCTTAGCTGTTGGTGCCATCTGTACAACTCTTGCCAGCTCCTCTCTGGAAACACAAATAGAAGAGTGTCCAAACGTATTGTTTTTAAATGGTTAATTTTATTTTATTTTTTAACTGTTAACTGTACCATCCAATCGAATTCATTTTGCGAATAAATTTCAATATGCAATATTTTATGTATTATATGTTACCAGTGTTGGGGTAACACATTACAAGTAACCTGAGTTATGTAATCAGATTACTTTTTTAAGTTACTAGTAATGCATTAGTTACTTTTTATGAAGTAACGTAATATTGTAATGCATTAATTTTAAAAATAATTTTTCCCAACACCATAGCAAATCCAATGCATGTCTAATGTGAAAATGTTTTTTAGTAAGTATCAGAAGTGCTTTGTTTGGCTGCAGCTGCAAAAATAGAACAATATTAATATGCCAGAAATGAAAGAAACCGCTGTGCATGTGAACTGTTGATGTTTCAGACCGTTTTGACGGTTATTACCACAGATCCGGATGACAGAAAGAGTATATCAGCTTATTTTCAGGCAGACGGAAAATTTGGGAGGCAGAAAATAGGCACACCTATTGAATTCTACGGTGTACATAGAAACAATCACAATGGCACAGAAACCACACAAAGAAGGTTACTATACCATGCAAGATGTCTCAAATGACAACGACACCCACTTTTAATGACATGATTGCTTGTGGTGGTAATCGGATAGCCTTTGAGATCTTTACTAACAAAGTAACATTGTCTAGGAATTGTACTCAAATTATGCTATAGCGATGATAGCCAAAATGAAGAAGATGCAGATAGTGATGCCGAACTATTTTGTTTCACTTCGCCTGTTTCAGGTTGTTTCCCATATGTTTATTTCATATCGGTGTTTTTAAAATGGAAAAAACTAAAATGTACACTACCAGTCAAAAGTTTTTGAACGGTAAGGTTTTTAATGTTTTTTAAAGAATCTCTTCTGCTCACCAAGCCTGCATTTATTTGATTCAAAGTACAGCAAAAATATTTATAAAAATATAATATTTTTAAAAACTATTTTCTATTTTAATATTTTTTAAAATGTAATTTATTCCTGCGATCAAAGCTACATTTTCAGCATTACTCCAGTCTTCAGTGTCACATGATCCTTCAGAAATCATTCTAATATGCTGATTTGCTGTTTAAGAAACTTTTTTTTATTAATAGTATTATCAATTTTTAAAACAGAGTACATTTTTTCAGGATTCTTTGATAAATAGAAAGATCCAAAGATCAGCAATTATCTAAAATAAAAAGCTTTTGTAACATTATGCACTACCATTTAAAAGCTTGGAGTCAATTTTTTTTTTTTTTTTTTTTTTGAGAAATGACAGAAATTAATAATTTTACTTAGCAAGAATGCTTTAAATCAAAAGTAATGATAACATTTATAATGTCAAATTAGAATATTATGATTTCTGAAGGACCATGTGACTGGAGAATTCAGCTTTGAAATCACAGGAATCAATTACATTTTAAAATATAATCAAATAGAAAACAGTTATTTTAAACAGTAAAAATATTTCAAAATTCTTTTTTTGCTGTACTTTGGATTAAATAAATGTAGCCTTGGTGAGCAGAATATACTTAAAAAAAAACAAAAATCTTACTTTTCAAAAACTTTTGACTGGTAGTTCACACAGAAACTGCAATTGCAAAAACTGAATACAAATAAAACGAAAGAATTTGTAAATAATTAATTTTGTAATATGTCTGCTTACCTCAACTGTGTAAACATGTATTGTGTTTCAGGTACATTTTTTAAAATCAAATATAATCATGCAAATAAACCTCAATGTGTAATGCATGAGGGCAATAACAAGTACTGCCAGTTTCCAGTTTCCACTCGCACTAAAAACAGCTGGCCAGCCTCTAAGCAACGCTTTAAATTGGATACTTTTAGATGAGCATTGTTCTCCAAAAGTTCACCATGGGTTCTTTTCAAAGCCACCGTGAAAAGCAGTTCCTCTTTAGCCCTGCATGGGATATAGAGAGCTAGATAAAGAAAACATCAGTGAACTGATCCGTGAGGGAGATCATTATTTTCAGAATGACAAAACGGGGCACCGCCTTCACAGCATATTATCTACTATCTACTACACCTCGCTCTATTGAGGAAAAATATTTTACCAAAGCATGTCTTAAAAGGAAATTTAACCCTGAGGGGGAAAAACACGTCGTTATTTTCTCCTCACGTTGTTTGTTACAAAGAATATTTGGGAGCGAGTCACCATTCACTCGCGTTGTACCCTTCTCCACACAATAAGTGAATGGTGACCAAATGTGACATTCCGCGTAAAATGTACTTTTTACATTTTACACATTTGGAACAACAAGAGAGTGGGTAAATACTGACAGAATGTTTATCTTTGCTTGAACTATTCCTTTAAATATCCGCATCTGATTAAACCTAAACCTATAAGAAAAATATTTGTTTTTAATGTTATATATGACTTGATTTTCCTCTCACGTTCCTTACTCTGGGCAGTCCAGGTGTATGTGGTCGAGGTGGTGGTCGTGTTTAGTTTCCAGGTTGGGTTCAGCCTATTATTTGATCATATCGTTGTCTTTCCTCAGAGGCGCCGCTGATTGGGTGGATTAATTCGCGTGCATCTTGAAGCGTCGTGTGCACGCGCTCTTGCCTCTCAGTCTCAGCGCGCGACATATGGGCATGCGAATTTAACCCGCAACAATATCAATACAGTCCAACGATAAGGATCCTCGTCCATATTCACATCCCGTTTAGAAAACTTCGTGGAAACTTCGCGGGCATCATTTTGCGGATTACGAATTCTTCGTTTCAATTACGGAAGACAATAATAAACAGTAAACACACTGTGTGTCATAAAGGGATTGCAATGTTTCCGACCAAGGCGATAATCTTGGTGCTTCTTTTCTTTGGCAGCGCAGGTAAGACCGCGTTCAAGTGTTATGCAATAACCGCAAACGAAATACAAACAGTTATATAATTTATAGCTAGGGTTTTGTGCGTTTTTCTGATTTGCATGCTACTTTTATCCTCAGTGATGTAGTGGCAGGTGCATCCGTGGACCTGTTTGAATTCTGCTGTGCTTATTGATCAACACTGTTGCATGTTTGTGTGAGTCAGTGTGTTGTTTACATTACTGCATGCCTGATAATGTAAGTATTCTTATAATACAGATTATAGGCACTGCTGTGAGCTAATTTGCTAGGCTCGATCCAAGGGGCTTTGACAATGGAACCTGTCCTTTAACTAGATCGGATTATCTGAGCTAATATTATAAGCAGCCATGTACTTGTGCACCGAGTTAAAGCCTCTGGAAGATAGCAGAAGGATTCAAAAGAATCGCATTGATTTCCATTGATCCTCTGTAAATCCTTATGGGACAGTGGTGGGATGAATTTCTTGGCAATCCACCTGCTGCACGAGTCGAGAAAGATCCAATCAGCGAGTTTGGGCGGGAACTGTCTATGATGTAATTACTGTTTTGTGTATTACCTCATGTGCAACGCGGAATCCCAACTACGTTACAGTTATGAATATGTTATCAAAGTCATTTTATATAAATTTATGGCCAATTTACATTACCTTTGTATGTCAATTAATCCATTTATTTATTTTGTTTACAAATGTTTGCACTTACATTTATCAAGTGCACAAGTGTGTGTGGAACTTTTGACTACCCAATGACATTTAGTTACAATATAAAGTTTTCAAAAATATAAGTAAAGTTTTTATGGAGATTTATTTACACATTTTACAGATTGTTCAATGTTTACACTTTGAACTTCTGAATGCCTTCAGTAGTTCATGTGTAACATTAATTGTGGTTCTTCTAATGAAGTAATAAAAGGCAATTGCAAGTGTTTAAAACACCAATAAAAATGAGCAAGCACTTTGTTTTACTACCAAATCTCAAGTAATATCAATTATTCTGAGGCACATGAGTTCTTGATCATGATGAATGATGGGATACGCATAGCCTTAAATACTGTGTGTGTCGGTTCTGTATTAGAGTGTATGTTTTCCATCAGACGTGGGACAGATCTGCATATTTACTTCCTGTGGCGTGTATTTGCTCACAAGACCGCAAATGTGGGTATTGGGTAATTCGTCTTGGGTTCCTTACGGAATTTCCTGCAGGGCTTTTAGCGTTTTGGATTTATGAGTGAATTAAAATCAGTGGTTAACCTTATTTTAAGAGACCACACCAATTATATTTTATTCCCCAAATGTACATTTTTAAAGCCGCTGTGTTTTGTTTCTACAAAAGTAAGTCATTACTAAAAGTTTTGTCAAGCATGTAAACTCTCATCCCTAGTTGTAGTCCTTAAGTAGCAGCTTTTTAACAAGTTCCGTTTAATTGAGTTGAAAATTTGTGACTCTGGAACACAAAACCATTAATAAATGTTCCGTTGATGTATGGTTTGTTAGGATATGACGTTATTTGGTTGAGATACAACTGTTTGAAAATCTGGAATCTGAGGGTGCAAAAAAATCTAAATATTGAGAAAATCTCCTTTAAAGTTGTCCAAATGAAGTTCTTAGGGTCATTCCAGCTGGAATCATCAAATTTTGGAAAAGTTCCCCACCTGACCTCCTCAGATTTGTCTGAAAAAAAATCCATGTGATGGGTAATATGCCCAGTAGATCATATACAAAAATTCTGACCTCTACTGTGCGTACTTTTTTCACAAAAAAATCTGTAAAAAAGTTTGTTTTTTACCCCGTTTTGGCATCACAGTCTGAGTGACCATGTTCAGACTGAAATATCTCCAGAACTAGTTGTGCCAGGTCCATGAAATTTTCTGGGCTAAGAGTCCTAGTCCAGAACTGCACGAATTACAACTCACAGCATTGTTACTGAATTTACACCTGAATGCTGGCCCTCTATTTTCTTCGAAACTATTACTTTAAGGGTTTTCAGATGTCCATAGAAACCTCAATTTTCAATGTATAAGCATCAAACTTGGTAAATGGTCTGATATGTACCATCTCTTTCACATCCTTTGACATCAGACAATAGAGTCTTATGGATGTTGAGATATTAAGGTCCAAAAATTGAAAAACCTCGTTTACACCAATGTTCAGAGCAATATTTCCCATGAATGACACCAGGTGTGAACATGAAACTTTTTTTTTTTTTTTTTTGAAAGAGCATGTTCTTATTGATAAAATATAAAAAAAAAAAATTGGGATGGGCTTTTGCCTCATTTTTCTGTAATGATTTTCTTTAAAAATTATTTTTGGACCTTAATATCTCAACATCCATAAGACTCTATTGTCTGATGTGAAAGACATGGCCAGCATTCATGCTGTTCTGGACTAGGACTCTTAGCCCCGAAAATTTCATGGACCTGGCACAACTAGTTCTGGAGATATTTCAGTCTAAACATGGTCACTCAGACTGTGATGCCAAAACGGGGTAAAAAACAAACTTTTTGCAGATTTTTTTGTAAAAAAAAGTATGCACAGTAGAGATCTGAAATTTTGTATATGATCTATTGGACATATTACCCATCTCACATATTTTTTTCAGACAAATCTGAGGGGGTCAGACTCAGGTGGGGACCATTTGATGATTCCAGCTGGAATGACCCCTTAGCAATGCATTTTACTAATCAAAAAAATTATTTTTATATATTTACGGTAGGAAATTTACAAAATATTTTCATGGAACGTTATCTTTACTGAATATCCTAATGATTTTTGGCATTAAAGAAAAAAAAAATATTTTTGGCTATTGCTACAAATATACCCATGCTACTTAAGACTGGTTTTGTGGTCCAAGGTCACATTTTTGTGAAAGTCTCTTACAGTAATGTATTTTTTTTATTTTTTATTCATATACCAAAATACTCTTTTAAAAAAAAAGTTTTTAAAATGCTTATAAGCCCTTGGCTTTCAAGACAACAGCTCTATTGATGAAACACTTAAAGGGTGAAGACATGGTCACATTAGCAAAACTTAACAGAAAATCTGTGGGCAATGTTCACAAATGTGGTGCAGCATCTCTTACTTAGAGGTTACTTAGAAACCAAGTAGCTTTATATTAGTCAATGTGGCAAATTTCCATGTTCAGAGATTACTAAACATGAATATGCTGCAAAATTTGTGTGTGGATGTTTTACCTTGTGTCCAGCATGTAAAATTTGAATAGATGCCTATTGAGTTGACAGCATTTTGGCCATAAAATGTTAAATGTAATGCACATTTAGTAGTAAAATGAAACCTATAAAATCGATATATCTTCATGTTATCCCAAACCCATGTTCGTATTTGAAATACAGATGAAGGTATTTTTAATAAAACCTGTAAGGTTTCTGTCTCACCATTGCCCTCCCTTCAAAATGTTAATAAAGAAATAGCAAAATGTAATCTATATTAATTGGTAAAATCTTCTGAGAAGACACAATTGCTTTACATGATGAACAGATGTAATTTAGGGTTTTCTTTATATATGAACATTGATTGAGCATGGACCTTATGAAATATGGTAAACACAAAAGCGCAAATGTGTTTGCTCGACGTGTGAGAACAAAACCAAATTAAGTATCTTTACATGCACCTCAGTCCAAATGAATCCAATCCGGTTTTGGATTCAGAAAGTGTCTATGAACCCCAAACCTTGTAATGCAAATCATATTTTTATCTCATGTGCCTTTGTTTATTCTAAACAAAACTGCTTTCAGAACCAGAGAAAGCCACTGCTATAATGCCACTGGAGCTACCATGAATATAATTGTAATTTTTGCCATATTGCCAAATATGTTAGAATATGTCGTAAAAAATATGTTTTTATTAGCAGATACTCCACTGAGCAGTTCACAAGATGTAGATAAAAATACAGTGGTGGCCAAAATGATTGGAACACTAGTATTTTCGCCAGCTAAAAATGGTTTTAAATCAGTTATTTCTATCTTTTGCGGTAGTGTGTCAGTAGGAATTATCAGTTTACATTTCCAAACACTAGTTTTGCCATTAATTGTAATAATCCAGTGAGATTTTGGTTTGCACAAGTCTGACAACAGCCAGTGCTCCACACAGAGATCTGTTCTCATCATCATCCAGTCTGTCTGGAATGACATGAAGAAACAGAACAAACTGAGACAGACTAAATCCAAATGCTTCAAGAAATCTGCCTGCAAAGCTACTGTTCAAAGTTTTAGGTACTTGTGTGAAAATGCTGGGAAATGAGAATGCTGTTGTAAATAGATTTTCTTTATCAGTTAACTTCTATAAACTAAATTAAATCAGCATTTGGCGTGACCATCCTTTTGCGTTTAAAGCAGCTTTTGCCCTAGGTGCATGGATTTTCAGGTAACTTTGCAGGTAGGTTTCTTGAAGCATCTTGGAGATGTTGCCACAGCTCCACTGGATTTAGTCTGTCTCCGTTTGTTCTGTTTCTTCTGTCATTCCAGACAGACTTGAAGATGATGAGATCAGATCTGGAGGTCTGGAGCACTGGCTGTTGTCAGACTCCTTGTGCAAACAAAAATCTCACTGGATTTTTACAATGGCAAAATAAATGTTTGGAAGTGTGAACTGATATTTCCTACTGACATACTACAGCAAAAGATGTATACACCACCACTGTATACAAGTTTGTAGTAGTAAAGTGTATGTAAAAAGTAGGGTTTTGATTAGTCTCGCGTAGCCAGACCTTCAGACTGACGGCTGAAGGTCTGGAATTCATGGCAGCTTTAATTGGCCAAGGCCCACCCATAAGGCCGTTTGACCGACATGTCAAACAACCAATCACAGTTCGTTTCGTTCAGCGTCACGTTTCGGGGTGTAGAAATGCTCCCACAACAAAAGACTGGCATGCAACAAGTCAGTCATTGAAATAACCAGCATTGAAAGTTAACGAAGAAGAGGGAGAACAAGCAGTAAGTCAGTAATTTGTTCGCGAACGTCGCAAATGTGTATAACAACAACGGTGTCTGCATAAGCACTTTTAGCAAAACGCGAGTAAATCAGTTTGCGCTTTGTTTCCCGGCGGACCGAAAATAAACACGACACTCGCGTGTTCCGGATATCCGATCAAATTCAACTAATCAGATCACGACTTCGACATTCCTGAAGTGTTTCCAGTTAAGTGTACCATATGCATCAGACGTTTAGCCAACGTTCCGTGGGCGTGACGTCTGAGGCTGAGACTAGGCTTTGATAAACAAATGCATCTTGGCACTGCGCGTATGTTCAAGATAAAATTGTCATATTCAAACATTTACATGCTTAATTTTCTTTCCTATTGATTAATTCAGGTGTACACCATCCCTTTATATCCAATCGAAGTTTCATTCAGATCGACCTCAGTCCGATTGATTCAGGTGTTTACATGAAGGCTTTTCAATCCAATTGAGCCATCAGTCTGATCACTAATTGATGTAAACATCTATTGGTAGCTATTGGTTTTTGGTTGCATGGACTTTCAGCAGACAGACAAAGAGGATGAGAGAATATATAAACATTATTTGTGTTTTAAAGATGAACAAAAGTCTCATGGGTTTGGAACAACATGAGGTGATTAAATCACAACGCAATTTTCATTTTGTCTCTTTAAAGAGATTGATTATTACCTGTTTAATTTGTTTACTCGCACCCCTCTGTAACAATTAAGAGCTAGACTTTAATTTTCCAAAATTGCCTCTTTAAAACTCACTACCACAGAGTCAGGGTGCTGTGGATGGTTGCCAGGGCTTGCTATGTGGTTCCTAAGGTATTCTGTTTGGTTGCTATGTAGCTGTCCAAGTCCAATTCTAGTTTATGTTGCCCACCCTTAAGTCTCTGTGATATTCTGCTCTCTATGGGTTTCTCCTTAAGTCTATAAACTTTTTTATGAATCATTTCTTTGCATATAAGGTTTAATTCTCAGTTATGAAATTTAATAAAGCAAAAGAGCAATAAGAACAGTGGTGCTTGGCTTAGCATCCCCCACTCTTATGTCATTGTTTTGATGATGAGAGGAAAACACAAGGCTGTGCTGCCGGAGATGCTCTGGGACCTCATCAGTGTCATCTGAGAGACGAGATGGGCGGAGCCCTGCGGTCACATGATGCACTTCCCCAGGCTGTGGGCATGAGTCATCTTTGTGACGTAATCTCCTGATATGCAGTTAAGCTCTCATTGGGCTTTTAATTAGCTCTGGTAGAGATAGCCTGGCCTGACTCGGAGGGCCTGAGCAAGACAAAAACAATAAATATGATGTAACCCCACAGATCCGGAAACACGACAGACTGATCTCGCATCCTCGCTTTTGAATACGAGGAGATGAAATTGTGGCCTAAAGAAAATGGGATTTAACAGGACAGATGTTGCACTGACAGATCAATTTCCCTTGATCATTACCGCCGTACACCCACACAAACTCGCCGAGAGTGGTTGTCATGCACAAAGTGTGACTGGAATCTGTCTCCTCATCGCTGATGAGATTTGCGCATCTGCATTTGATGTTTCACTCGAATGCTGTTATTTTATGTCTGCATTAACAGCGGGCTCAAAAAGTGGATTTATGGTTTGCACTTAGCCTTAACCCCTCCATAAGCCAGTGTTGGGTCAAAAATCTAGTATAAAAAAAACATGATACGTTCTTAGAAATGCTTTTATGTATTCATGTTTTTTTTCTATGGTTCTGAAAAATGTTTAAATGTAAGAAACATTTCAATGCAATGACTCAAAAATGTCATGTGGTGTAACTAGGGCTGGGTGATAAAATGATAACGATAGCAGTTTCGTTTCCTCACTCTTAAAGGGATCATTGGATGCAAAACTCACTTTTACATGTTGTTTGAACATTGTGTGTTGGCAGTTTGTGTACACAACCGCTCTACAATGATAAAAATCCATCCAGTGGTATTTTTTAATCTCAATGACGTCAATGACGACACACCGACAGAGGCCGCTCCCACGATAGTTGATTGACATGAGCGCCTTACCTTAGACCCGCCCTCACCGAGCCGAAACAGTCCGACTCCGGTCACCATTGTGTTGGCTCAGGTGCAGAGGCTGAGGTGTTCTGTTGTTGGATGTAATAATGAACATAGCAGTCGTCATTTACTCCCGACATCTGAGCCGCTGAAGATGCAGAGGATTAACATTACTTTCGTTTTTGAAAGGACATCGCCGATCCCGATCTACATATGCGTCTATGTTCATGCAAATCATGTGTGATACAGTTTCACCCACAGCAGAAGTGTGTATAAGGGTTTTTTATGCATCTTTGCAAATGACCTTTTTTAATAATGTGCTAGTTAGCAAGTTTCACAGCTAAACGTGGCTAAAGTAAACATTACAGCCCGTCATCCCACAGCAGCATTTAAAGGAACATGCAACAGAATATCTTGCTCTAAAAAGGGCTGATTTTGACAAGGTAAAAATAGTGTTTTTTACACTACCAGTGTTTCCCCTACCATTATCTTAGGGGGGCGCCCCGCCCCCCCAACGGCACCCCCCGCCCCCCTTGAATGTCAAGTTCATTTTATTTTTGATATAGCGTCAGATCACAATAGAAGTCATTAAGGTTATCTTTCCTATAGAACAGGGCTATACATTGTTCTTTTATTAAACAAACTAAATTGCCTTGTGTTATTTATCTTATTTACACGAAGGCATGTCATTTCTGTCTTTACATGATCGCGTGTTTATGTCTCATCTGCGAAAACACAGACGGGATCGCGGACTCCATTCATAAAAACCGAATCTACTATAGCGCGAAATGCCACGTAAATTCGTCGATTTTTGGATTAATAAATCAAAAGTTGGTCTGTTACTTCATTCAAATCGCGATATGGACTAGTGTCTGTGAAAACTGAAATGCAAAAAGACCGTTTCAATATGAATCCTGCATGCTCCGTTTGCCTCTGTATGTATGAATGGTGGAGACGCGCTTTTACTACACGCATATACTGAAGCACACGTGACGCTCCCGCTAATTTTGGGCATTTGCATCTCGCATGAACAGATAAACTCAATATCCAAAGCTGCTGTGAGTGTCACTTTTACCGTTTCATTTGAGAAAACTAGCATCATAACATGCTGTACACACACAGAAACTTCAAGGCAACCTGTCAAAATAAAAGTAACATGTAACAGAACATTAGTCTTGTATTACTTTTGTACAGTATAATGTAGTTGTTTATATATTCCTATTTAAATAATTGACATGAAACAATATATATGATAAAAATAAATATAACAAGATTAACCACTTAATTGTAGAAAAAATACTACAATTATTATTTAAATGTTAAATTATTATTATTTATTGATTTTAACAGTAAACCTCTGTTTGTTTGCCAAAAATTAAAAGGGTTTATTTTTCATTTGATTAAAAATAAATAAATGTTTATACTTTTAATTTGATTATGAGAAAAAATAATACACACAAGAATTAAAAAAAAAAAAAAAAGCAAAAGTTGGTAGAGCCCTATTGTTCAAAATGTTAAAATAGAGAGTTTTGGACTTATTTTTCCACTGAATAAGTCTATAATAATGTTTTCGTTATTTCACAAAGTAGGGTAAAGTACCGGGGGGAAAAAAAGTAACGTTGGCTACCGCCCCCCCCCCCCCTCCAACACTGGAAACCTAGGGGAAACACTGACTACCATTGAGAAACTTTAACCAAAGTATGTTAAAGGCTTCTCATAAAGATCCTAAAGAATCATATCAACTTGTGAAAAAAATGGGCATCCAATGACCCCTTTAAGTCTCACAGTTAGTTGACACCATCCTATGAAAAAAAAAAAGTAATAATTCATAAATATTACATTTTTAGGGAGTCGCACCACATGACCTTAGAATTTGTGTCTTATAGTTCAAATTATGTGATATTTTAATACACTATTGAACTTGACAAGAAGTCATGAGGGTCTGCAGGGTTCCTCTTGATTAAAAGTATTCTTTTATTCTATTTTTCCCCCCACCTTTTTATCTTGGTCCATTTTTTTTTTTTTTTTTTCAAAGTCATGTCACACCGCATGACTTTGGCTAGGCATACAGGTTTTCAAATGAATAAGTGAAACCTTTTTCATAAAACATTTAAAATGAATTTTAATTCAGAAATGAAAAACAAGCTCATATAAAAGCTACATTCACGTAAGTATGATTAGCATTTTTTTTTTTAAATGCATTTTTGTTTTTTTTAGACTTTTGATAAGACTTTGACCGGAAGCGAAGTGAGAGAGAAAGGCGGAAAGATCGGAAAAGGTCCATGAGCTAGGACTCGAACTCGGGACGCCCGAAGCACAATGTTGCTATATGTTGGCATGCTGACCACCAGTTTTTATTGTGTTTTAAATACCTGATTTCGAAAAATAGATCTGGACAATCCATATTCATTGAACCCAGTATCATATATCTGGCATGCTGTGACTTAAAGCAGCCTAAACATTTTTTTCCCCAGGGGTCATTCTTGGTGACCTGCTTCTATTTCAAGGTTCAGCCAGTGTAGCGATAGCATATGTCACTAAGCTGGATAATCCGGAAAGGCCTTCAGGGGCGAAGACATGCTACATTCAGCGTTTCAACACCATTTGGTGGTAAATTCATGTCTAGGGCCTCCCCATATGTGCAACCGAATCGTTGAAACCATAAAGCCCTCAGCCGTGATTGTTCGGTACAGCAGAGATCACATGCTTATCCTGTTGTCTGACATGTTGCATCCCAGTGGACGCTTTTAAACCTCCACAATCGTTTCCCAGAGAGCTGCGGCAGATGTTATAAAAGGACATGACGCATTACTGATGCTTATGCTATATGCGATGACTATATGAACTATATTTTCTGTGAAACAATAGGGCTGTGTCCCTCGCAGTGATGTTGGATGGCAGTAACATGGCCAGCAGTAAACGACGCCAATGTCTGGGAATGAGCTCTGAGTTTTGCAGGACGTCCTGTTTGACTAAATGGCTCCCTGGGATGTAGCTCTTCTGCTTGGCCTCACCTTTGATCATGAGTATAGCTGGCAGATTTAGGCCTGCAGAATGCTGGAGGAACAGCAGCACGTTCATGCCTAATGAGACCAGGCCTTTTTCTTAACGTATCCCTGTAATGAATGCTATTTACTGTATGACTTCTGGTTTTCAATGTGCTGTCATAACGCTATATGTTTCCAAAATAATAGGTGGCTAATGTACTGTGGATGTTGTTTTTATTCAGAAGGAGATTGCTGGAATGTGGTGTCTGTCAAGGATAGTGCACTTATGGACGTGGCCTAACCGTGTTGGCCTGGAAACTGGCAAATAATTACAGTCAAGCTCTCAGGTTTACTGGTCTATGATATCCTTCAACTAAGAGGTGTTTAAGAGAGTGTTATGGATTATCATCTTCAGTCAAAATGCAATGCCTTAAAAGCACTAGTGGGAAAAATGGATGTTTCTTAGGAAACAGGTGATTGTATATTTGTGTAGAATGGTCCACTACAGTTAAAGAAGTAGTTCACTTTCAGAACAAAAATGTACAGATAATGTACTCAACCCCTTGTCATCCAAGATGTTCATGTCTCTTTTTTTTTTTTTTTTCGTTTTTTGAGAAAAAACATTTCAGGATTTCTCTCCATATAATGGACTTCTATGGTGCCCCCGAGTTTGAACTTCCAAAATGCAGCTTCAAATGGCTCTAAACGATCACAGCCAAGGAAAGAAGGGTCTTATCTAGCAAAATGATTGGTTATCTTCTAAAAAATAATTACAATTTTTATATATATATATATAATTTTTTTTTTTTTTTTTTTTTTTTTTTTAAACCTCAAATGCTCGTCTTGTCTAGCTCTGTGTATACTCTGTGTAGAGATTAAAAAATATATAAATTGTAAACGTTTTTAGAAAATAACCAATCGTTTGGTGGATAAGACCCTTCTTTCTCGGCTGGGATAATTTAGAGCCCTTTGAAACTGCATTTAAACTGCATTTTGGAAGTTCAAACTTGGGGGCACCATAGAAGTCCATTATATGGAGAGAAATCCTGAAATGTTTTCCTCAAAAAACATCATTTCTTTACAACTGACGAAAGAAAGACATGAACATCTTGGATGACAAGGGGGTGAGTACATTATCTGTACATTTTTGTGCCTATACTCCTTTAAAGAGTTTGATATCAGTAACATTTAAAAAAAAATACAGCAAAAACAGTAATATTCAAAAATGTTATTACGATTTGGATTAACGGTATTATATTTTAAAACATTTTAATATGTAATTTATTCCTCTTAAAGCTGAAGTTTTAGCATCATTACTCCAGTCTTCAGTGTCACACGATCCTCCAGAAATTATTCTAATATGCATTATTTGCTACTAATAAGATTTCAGTGTACTTCACACAAATGTATTGCACACATTGCAGTCAAAAACATCCGTTCTTTGGCAGTAGTCTTTTCATTATTAAAGCTTCTGATTTTTCACTGGCTTCTTCTTCTTCCCCCGAGGGCATGTTCTCTCTTCGCAGGGTTGATGTTGGTGTTAATTTTTTCTCTGGGCTTGATGTCTTTATAGCATCTGTCTACTGCTAAAAAACATTGAGAGACTGAATTAAGAAATGCAATTAGAGGCTGTATTTTGGTAGTGAATTATGGCTAACTATTCGCATACACGTTTGGCATGTGAAATGAGCAACGTTGTGATTTTACGCGCTTCAAGGGTCACTTGAGCTGAAGGTTTTTTTTTTTCCTTCTTTTTTTTTCTTTGCCTTTGAATTTATGTAGAGCTAATTCTTTCTCAAGCATTTGTAAAGTTATTTGTCCTTGCAGGCATTTACAAAGCATTAATTGCTAAAGACATGGATAACCTTAGAATTGTTTGCTTTTTAGAAATTATTTGTATTGGATTGAATTGCATTGCATTCCTGCCTCTTGAAAACAGAGAGTATGTGCCACTTTCCAGAAATATGGTATGGCAAAAAAACATGTTTTTTTTTAAAATGAGAAAATAAAAAGCTTGTGTGACCCTGGACCACAAAACCAGTCTTAAGTAGGTCCTATCATGGACCCTCATTATTGATTTTTATTTTATGCCAAAAATCATTAGGATATTAAGTTAAGATCATGTTCCATGGAGATATTTTGATTAGTAACATGCATTGCTAAGAACTTCATTTAAAGGCGATTTTCTCACTATTTAGATTTTTTTTGCACCCTCAGATTCATGATTTTCAAATAGTTGTATCTCAGCCAAATATTGTCCTATCCTAACAAACCATACATCAATTGAAAGTTTATTTATTAAGCTTTCAGAAAATTCACTTTCACTCATAGCTGTGCAACATGGCTGTATATCCCCACGTCTGTGATACTGTTATTAAATACTACTATTATTTACATAGTAATATTTATTGAATAATAATATTTAAGAAACGTCAACAGCCATCATAAAAGTTGCTAGGCAGTTCAGTCAAAAGTACAAAGGCAGCGCTCTGATATACAACATTGAAGTTACATGAAATAACACAATGAGATTTTGCCCTCAGACAAAATTATTTAATCTGGAACAAATAATAGATTAATGAGACCTAAGACTGCTCGTTAGATTTACCCAAAACTAATTATATTTCATGTTTAACCACTATAGAGACATCAGAGCCAGTGGCAAATTCCAAAAGAACTGGCCGAGGTAAGGCTGCTGTTCGCGGGTTCATAAGTGCTAAATGCCCACTGAACCCCTGGAGCTCACATCTCCAAAAAGTCCATAGTCCTTGCAGGCATTTACAAAGCATTAATTACTAAAGACATAGTTAACCTTTGAATTGTTTGCTTTTTAGAAATTATTTGTATTGGATTGAATTGCATTGCATTCCTGCCTCTTGAAAACAAAGTATGTGCCACTTTCCTGAAATAAGGAATGGCAAAAATCTTGTGTTTTTTTATAAAAAACATAATGTAACAAGCTTTTTTCAAGCGAGTTTAATTTTATATGTGGAAAAAAATTGACCCTTATGACTGGTTTTGTGGTCCATGTTTACATATACGTGCCTATGAGCAATATCACACTCATAGCCATGTAATATGGTGGAATATTGCCACGGCTGTGATACTGTTATTAAATACTACTATTATTTACATAGAGTAATATTTATTGAATAATAATATTTAAGAAACAACAACAACAATAACCATCATAAAAGTTGCTGGGCAGTTCAGTCAAAAGTACAAAGGCAGCGCTCTGATATACAGCATTGAAGTTACATAAAATATAACGCAATGAGATTTTGCCCTCAGCCAAAACTATTTGCTGACCTAAAATGAGTTATATTTCATGTTTAACCACTATAGAAACATCAGAGCCAGTGGCAAATTCCAAAAGAACTGGCAGAGGTAAGGCTGCTCTAGGCGGGATCATGAAAACATCGAAGCTGAATTTTTCAAATAGACATTATTTTTATAAACAAGCCACTTATTTGAAGTCTAAACAGTACATTCTCGCCTAAAAAACTCTGTGAGACAAAAACAGTATTATTTATAAAATTATAGTGGATTTGGGTGTCCGCCATGACACACTCTGTGAGAAATACAGCAAGCGGAGTGATACAAACAGTGAAACGGTTGGAGTTCTGTTATCACTAGAATATCACACTACTCTCAGCTTATAGAATCAGATTATAGAACCAGAAAGAACTGTTGTATTAAAAAAGAATAAATTACCTGTGTTTCAAACTTGAGTTCTCGTTTATTGTAATGAACGATGATCTTTTTTTTTCTGCAGACCGACAAATAATAAAACGACACATGTATCTGCTTGTCCTAGAATTATCAAGGTCGAAAACATTACGAACCTCATATAAAATAAACAGAAAGTGTGTTTCAGATTCCATGTATTTTATATGAGGTTTGCAGCTTTTTATATATTATTTAGTCTGACCTCCTGATGTGGACGATTTGTGGAAATTGATTTGTTTACTATTTGTTGAACTAAGACCTCTTTAAAAACAAAGGTCGTATTTTGTATCCTCTTTTTGGACAGGACCACATTTCATGTAACAGTGAAAGACGAGTGTCTACCCATGTATCCTACTGTTCTTTTTGCTGTGTCTCATCTCTCTCTCGCTCAGTTTTTTTTTTTTTTTTGACTCATAGACACACTCACACACACATCCCCTCTCTGCCTCTTTCTCTTGCTGTCTCCCCTTCTGTCTGTTTTCCTCCCTCTCTTGTTCTCTCACTTACAAGCACGTGCCACCCAAACACACTCACACGCACGCACAGACACACAGATGGAGAGTCCAGTGTGACTGGGTGACCTCCCCTGCCTGAAATGCCTCACACTTACTCGGCCAACAGAAGCTGGATGTGTCATGACCCCTGCCGTGTTGTCTCTTTTCTCCCGGATGTTTCATGTAGAGTTTGAGCTAAATGTCCGCGGGCAGTCGGACCATCAGAGACAACGGAAATGCTATGAATGAGAAAAACAATCTCAGTTTTGGCCAAGAAGCTCCCTAGTATTTGTACAATAGTGCTAATGCAGATATCAGTATTATTACTTAAAAGCATTAAAAGCATTTCTTGTTGGACTTCCTTCTTGCTTATATTGCATCTCACGATTAACTTATAAATTGAGTGGTTTATTTTGGGGTTGGTTAAGTCTTTTTTTTTTTTTTTTATGGGCAGCACTGTGGACCAGCAGGCAGCATTTCGAGGCACTCAATCAGGAATGTCCCTTCTGGTCTGATGGCAGAAAATTTGCTACGTCAGGCTGCAGCGAGTGCGTCATCCAGGACCCACAGCTTGACGAGAACATGCATTAGTCTTTCTGCTTGACTGCCTCCGTCCACCGCTCGGTAAATACATGATGACGGAACAGGGTCACTACCGCTTTTTTTTCATTCTGAGCTCCATCATCAAATATAGTTGCACAGAACAGCCACAAAGCCTCAAGAATGAAGCTTATATTCAGTCTTACACATATGCAATCTTGTAATTAGTGGAGCTTGTTAAAGAGATCACAAAAAGAAGATATTTTGAAGAATGTTGGTACGCAATTCATTCCAGTTCCCGTTGATTGGTTGCCATAATTTTTTAAACATGCTTTTTTGTTCCGCAGAGCAACATTACTCATACATTTCTCACACTTGAAGCGTGCAACTCAAGTGTGCTAAAGATGACTGATATATTGCTAAGACTAATTTATCTGGGAATATTTGCTTTAAAAAAAAATAAATAAATAAATATTGACATTGACTTATAAGTTGTGTTGGAAGTGGAACTTTATTTTGACAGCACTGAGAGCAGAGTGTCTTCATTTAACTTTTCTTACTAATAAATTATTTAAAAAAAAAAATGGCAAACAAAATAAATGGTATATTAAAATGTATTACAGCATTTGCCTTTCAGTTGTTAGTAGGTGTAATTGAAAGGCAAACTCTATAATACTTTCTTATAGGCATGCACAGTATTATCGGAACAATATTGGAATCTGCCTATAATGGTTTAAATTTAATTATCTTAGGGGGCGCTGTTGACCTGCATGTCATACAATGAAAGTAAAATAACAAAAAACATTAAGATTGTAGAGAGACTTGGCGTCGTTTCCAAACAAAAGGAAATATATCGGGATTGGCATTGGCTATTTGCTAAAATGAGTAGAAAAATATTGGCTTAAGAGAAACTCTATAATACTGATATCGACATATCGGAAACTCTAATATTTTCTTATAGGGATGCACAATATTATCTGAATTGGCCGATAATGGTTTAAGTTTATTCATTTAGTGGGTGCTGCTGGCCTACTTGTAATAAAATGAAAGTAAAATACACAAATAACATTGTGCATTGTTTCCAAACAAAAGGAATTGGCATCATTATAGGCCAAAATTAATTGAAAAATATTGGCATATTGGAAACTCCAACAATGCTTTCTTACAGGGATGCGCAATGTCGGAACAATATCGAAATCGCCCGATAATGGTTTAAGTTTATTTTTTAGGGGGCTCTGTTGGTCTACTTTTATTAAAATTGAAGGAAAATACACAAATAACATTAATATTGTGAAGAGGCTTGGTAAAAATATCAACATATCCAATATAGGAAACTCTATAATGCTGATAACAGCATATCGGAAACTCTATAATACTTGATTATAGGGATGCACAAAATTATCGGAACGATATCGGAATTGGTCAATAATGGTTTAAGTTTATTTATTTAGTGGACACTGTTGTCCTACTTGTAATAAAATAAATAAAAGTAAAATAACACAAATAACATTAAGATTGTGGAGAGACTGTTGTTTCCAAACAAAAGGAAATATATCGGTATTGGCAACGGCTATTGGCCAAAACAAGTTAAAAAATAACGGCATATCGGAAGTCTATAATACTGGTATTGGCATATCGGATATCAGAAACTCTATGATGCTTTCTAAACTTTCTAAAATTTGGTTTCCAAACAAAAGGAAATGTATCTGTATTGGCATCAGCTATCGGCCAAAATCAGTGGAAAAATATTGCATATCGGAAACTCAATAATACTGTCTTGTAGGGTTGCACAATATTATCAGACTTGCCATTGTTTTCAAACAAAAGGAAATATATTGGCATCAGCTATCAGACAAAATAAGTTGAAAAATATTGGCATATCGGATATTGGAATTCTATAATACTTCCTTATAAGGATGCACAATATTATCAGAATGATATTGAAACTGGCCAATATTGGTTTATTTATTTAGGGGACACTGTTGGCCTACTTGTAATAAAATAAAAGTAAAATAACACAAAACATTTAAGATTGTGTAGAGACTTGGTGTTGTTTCCAAACAAAAGGAAGCAAATCTGTATTGTCATTGACTATCGGCCAAAATGAATTGAAAAATATCGGCATATTGGATATCGGAAACTCTTTATTACTGATATTGGCATATCGGAAACTCTATAATACTTTCTTATAGGGATGCACAATATTATCGAAACAATATCGGAATCGGACAGTAATGTTTTTTATTTATTTTGTTGGCCTACTTGTAGTAAAATAAAAGTAAAATACACACAAAAAAAACATTACGATTGTGGAGAGACTTGGCATGTTTCCAGACAAAAGGAAATATATATCAGTATTGACATTGGCTGTCGGTCAGAATGAGTTGAAAAACATTGGCATATAAGATATCAGAAACTCTATTACTTTCTTATAGGGATGTACAACATTATAGGAGCGTACAACATTATAGGAGCTATATTGGAATTAACGGATAATGGTTTAAGTTTATTTATGTATGGGACGCTGTTTGCCTACTTGTAATAAAATGAAAATTTAAATAGACAAATAACATTAAGACTTTTTTTTTCTCCAAACAAAAGGAAATATATCGGTATTGGCATTGGCTTTAGGCCAAAATTAGTTAAATTTCGCCATATCGGAAGCTATGTAATACTGATATCGGCATCAGAATCTCTATACTTTATAGGGAATCGGCCGATAATGGTTTAGGTTAATTTATTTAGGGGACGCTGTTGGCCTACTTGTAATAAAATGAAAGTAAAATAACACAAATAACATTAAAATTGTAAAGAGACTTGCCGTTGTTTCCAAACAAAAGGAAATATATCGGTACTGGCTTCGGGTATTGGCCAAAATGAGATATATTCTCATATCGACATATTGGATATCGGAAACTCTACAATACTTTCTTATAGAGATGCACAATATTATCGGAACAATATCGGAATCGGACAATAATAGTTTAAGTTTATTTATTTAGGGGGCGCTTTTGGCCTACTTGTAATAAAATAAAATTAAAATACACAAATAACATTAAAATTGTGGAGAGACTTGACGTTGTTTCCAGACAAAAGGAAATATATCGGTATTGACATTTGACTGTCGGCCAGAATGAGTTGGAAAATATCGGCATATCGGATATTGTAAACGCTATAATACTTTCTTAGAGGGATGCACAATATTATCGGAATTGGCTGATAGTGGTTTAAGTTTATTTAGGGGCGTTAAATAAACTTGATGATAACTTATAATAAAATAAAAGCAAAAAACACAATGTTAAGATTGTGGAGAGACTTGGCGTTGTTTCCAAACAAAAGGAAATCTATCTGTTTTGACATTGGCTATCGGACAAAATGAATCTGAAAAATATCGCCATATTGCATATCGGCAAAAATCCGTTATCGCAATGCCTGCTTTCTTATCTAATTCTGAACGTGTCAGTTGTGTTGCTGTCTATGCAGGGTCAGAAAGCTCTCAGATTTGTATCAAAATATCTTAATTTCTGTTTTGAATATAAACAAAGGTATTACGGCTTTGGAACGACATGAGGGGGAGTAATTATTGACAGAATTTTCCTTTTTGGGTGAACTATCCCAAATGTTTTGCCACCAGGCAACCGTCAAGGAATGTCCTAAAAATCATCCAGAACATCCTATCAGCCACATAGCAACATCTTGGCAAACACCCATGACACCCCAGGATTGTAACAATGAGTTGGCACTGGCAGGCATGACTCACTCAATGCTAAATGTATGAATATCAATAGCAGTTGTTCAATAAATTCATGTTCATTTGGTCGGTAGCTCATCTTCTTTCATAAAGCACAGTCTCTCCATCAATTAATTCCGCATGTGAGCATTTCGGCAGACACACCGCTTGTTATTCTATAATTAGAACAAGAGGAATTGTTGGATGTGAGCATCGCTCCCAGCCACGGATCTGTTCTCTCTGATCATCCCTGTTCTCTGGTAATGAGAGCTCTGATAAGCTCCCTCAGCTCAAGGAGTCAAGCCCAGAGTCCCACAGACCTGGACCAGGCCAGAGAAGGCAATCCTTGATTCTCCTTTGTCCACATCTCAAGATGTCCAAGAGTGAAGTTGATCCGTGTTTTGGAGCGTGCCGCTGTAATTTTGGCATGGCTGTAAAGTATTGTGGCTGCCTACGGCTGGCTTGCGGGGAGGAGGTGCCTCTCCACCATCTGTTGCCCTGTCACTAGATATGACACACGCTTCTTCCAGCAGCTTTTTCACCAAATAACAGCAGTTTTTTGGCAGATCGTGTTGCATCCTTTTGTGGGCCATTGATTTTTGCCTAAATCAATTCTGTGAGCTTTGTAGGCATTATATTTACACTTGAAGCTGGTTATTGAACACATAAAAGTGCCAGCTGGGTAGTTATTAATATCCATTCTGAATTAATAAAGTGCCACAATGAAAAATGACAAACAATATATTTTAAAATCTAATTTAAAACACACATGCTAGCTTTTCAGAGATGTACCCTTTTTGTAATCCCCTTTGTTTGTTTTTAACAACATAAATTTTATTTATGCTTTTATACTATTTTGTAGATTTTTTTTTTCATTTTAATTCACATTAAAAAGTTAGAATATATTATTTCTCAATTTTTTATATTTAAATGTGTGAATATATAGTTATATTTTATATTGTTTCCTGAATCTTTTTTATATTTAAATATGAATATATTGTTTAAATATACTATTTCCTGAACATTTTTAAATGTGTGAATATATTGTTTGAATAAATTATTTCCTAAACATTTATTTTTTTTATTTTTAAGTGTAAACATAGTGTGAATATCTTATTTCCTGAAATTTTATTTTTATTTTTAAATGTGTAAATATAGTTTGAATATATTATTTCCTGAACCTTATAATTCTAACCTATTTTTAAATATTAATATATTGTTTAAATATACTATTTCCTGAACATTTTTAAATGTGTGTGAATATAGTTTGAAATGAATATATTATTTCCTGAATGTTTTTTTCCCCGTTTGTATGCGTGAATATATATGTAGAATATATACCTTTTTTTTAATTTTTAAATATGAATATATTGTTTAATAATTTCCCGAACATTTCTTTGATTTTGAATGTGTGAAAATATTGTTTGAATATATTCTGAACATTTTATTTTTATTTTTGAATATGTTTGAATATATTGTTTAAATGTATATTTTCCTGAATATTTAAATTTTTTTAAATGTGTGAATATAGTTGGAATATATTATTTCCTGAACCTTTTTTCATTTTTAAATATAAATATATTGTTTGATTATATTATTTCCCAAGAATTTATTCGATTTTGAATGTGTGAAAATGTTGTTTGAATTTTTTTTTAATATGTTTGAATATATTGTTTAAATATAATATTTCCTAAACATTTATTAATTTTTAAATGTGTGAATATAGTTTGAATATATTATTTCCCAAACTTTTTTTTTTCATTTTTCAGTGTGTAAATATAGTTTAAATATATTATTTCCTGAATCTTTTTCATTTTTAAATATGAATATATTGTTTGAATATGCTATTTCCTAAACATTTTTTTAATGTGTAAACAGTTTGAATATATTATTTACTGAATCTTTTTACATTTTTAAATGTGTGAATATATAGTTTGAGTATATTATTTCCTGAAACTTTTTTTTAGTTTTAAATATGAATATA